>NW_008751802.1:1212379-1233230 GCF_000715545.1 Opisthorchis viverrini
AAGGCACAAGTGAAAAAAGGGTGTAGCACTGCTCTTTATGTTCTCAGCGCGGGGCAGTATGCTCGCCAGCGCGAGGATTCGCAAAAATAAGTGTCTAATAGTGCTTTAAACAGGGTTCTAGAAGGAGCGTGAACAACCGTCTGAGGAAGGTCATTCCACTCAACTACTACTCGAAATGAGAATAAATTTTGTCTAATGAATGTGTGTGCTCTGAGCTTGAAAATTTTCTTACTATGTCCCCGCCGTGTGTTTGCTGGGTCAACGGTAAAAAACCTGTTTGCCAAGCTTTGTTCAAACAGGGCATAAATAAGAATTAGGTCCCCTCGGAGGCGAGGATACTCCAGGGGAGAGATCAAGCATCGCGAGACGGGTATCGTAGTCCACGGATTTGAGGCCGGCAACCATTTTCGTAGCGACTCGCTGGACATGCTGAATGAGGGTGACGTCTTTCGTGGGTCCTGAGTAGACAATTTGGCTGGCGTATTCTAGGAGCGGTCTGACGTAGGCCCCATAGAGCATCTGGAAGTCAATGCGAGTAATAGGGGAGAAAGTGTGTCGAATCATCCGTAAAATGGCGAATGTCTTTTGGGCCGATTTCTTATGGTGCAGTGAGAAGGCAAGTTTGAGGAGACCCAGATACCCAAATCCTTTTTGGCGTCTGTCCTCATGATGTCTTCTGGTCCTTTCTCACCATGCATAACAAAGGCATTCGCTGAGCCTCCTCCAAACGATATATGGACGCACTTTTCGTCATTCAGAGGAAGGTGTCAGCCCAACGACCACTGCTTGGCCGCGTCTACATCCATTTGGAAGGCACTGGTTTTGGTACTCCTGGATTTCAATTCACCCACAAAAAGTAGACATGGACTCGCAAGAACATCTGGGAGGTCGTTGACGTAGATCAGAAACAGCAATGGTTCCAGGACGAAGCCTTGAGGAACTCCAATGGAGACCGGCGCTAAAGAAGAGTAGGTCGAACCTATTCTCACTCGGAACGATCTGTCTGATAGGGACGCCTTAATCCAGCGAAGGACTTTTCCTTGAATCCCGTGAGGCTCGAGTTTGTGGAGCAGCGGGACGTGTGTGACCCTATCAAATGCTTTTGAGCAGTCAAAAAATATGGCGTCCGATGTGGGTCCTTCGTCCTTGGCTTGGGTTAGGCTGTCCATAAACACGAGCCTGTTTGTCACGCAAGAGCGGTGTGGGAGAAATCCGTGTTGGGCTGGAGATATCAGGCTGCCGGAAGTAAGGTGGTCTAGGATAGCACGCTTTAGAATGTGCTCCATCACCTTGCACGGTACGCTAGTGAGGCTTATAGGCATGTAGCTGCCAGGCGACAGTCGGTCACCAGGTTCGTAGATTGGCGTGACAATCGCTTCCTTCCAAGCAGAGGGAAGGCGGCCTCCGTCAAGCGACTGACAAAACACCTTATTTTTTTTAATTTCATCGTCGCTCGTGTTATTCAAGATATTTTACACGTAACTTAAAAGAATTCTTTGAATGGCACCCTTCACTCTGCAGCCAATTGTGCACTGCATTGATTCGCTTTTAGTATTCACACTGTGTTCCATTCTGTAGTGGTGGATTGTTAACGGGTGCAAGAGAGTTCGTAGTAGTGTGGGTCACTGCTCTGAGCATGCCAGAATGCAGGTCCCACGGTCCGCTGATTCATTGCTGTTAGCGGCAAGTGGGATGGTGTGTACAACACTGATGCTGCTGGCGTTAGGATCCACCCACCAGACTTGGTACTCGGTAATCCACTGGAACAGTAAAACAGCATGTCGTTCCATTGGAGCAGTGGAGAACTGACTGAATTAAGTGCCACCTCTGAATAGTCTATGTTGATCATGGCGATGTCAGCTTTGACCAGTTATCCAGTGCATTTTCCAGACTTACTTTCAGGACAAAGAAGCCTAAAGTGGAGTTTATTTTTCTCAGCATATACAGCCCCCTGAATCTCGAGTATCTCTTTGGCACATTCTCCCGTTCACTCACCATTATCCGCACGCACCTGCAGTTATGAATTCCTCGGTATCTTCCCGTGATCCGATGGCTAATCCAGACGTTGAAATTCGAATTGCAAGCGTATCAAACTTCAGTGGTCTACACTCATTTGCATATCCTCGAGCCAGAATAAATAGCGGGAAGACGTCCCCGGGCGCGAACTCCCCTGTGGGATTCACAGACATTTCATATAAAGCCTGTGGCACTGTGCCCGGGTTCAGCTGCATGACTTCTAGGATGAATAGGGCACAACATACTGTACGATCTTACAGCTTGATTTCTGGGAGTGCTTTTCGCCCCCGGGACACTGGACACCCGGCGTGTTTTTTCACATGGGACACCCTTGAAAAAGTTCCTCTAAGGTGCTTTAAGACTTCGAAATTACCCTCTGTTCACCACCCTGAGCCTATTAGGTTTCCTTAATTGCTGGTTGTATGTCTGTTATTGGACAATGCCCGGAAGCCAGAAGTAAGACCAAGGTTGAATGACCGTCCCTATTGATCCGAGATGCACGCTGGATGCCCGCGTCAACAGCGACTGGAAGGTAGTCGAGGCGAACGCAGCCAAATTGATTCAGGAATTCATGCCCTTTTTGGTTATTATGAAGGGTGTACGATTAGAGCCTGAGTCCATACTCTATCTTGCGTAACTAAGTACTCTGGAAAGTTTCAAACTGGATGCTAATTTGTGTGGTGCCGGCTGATTTGTGCAAGCTTTCTACTCCTCTTTACACTACAACTTGTCTTCTCCATGACAGTTCAGGTAGCGCTGCACAAATGTGGCTTTAGTCCGGGTGATTAGGATACCGTTCTGTTCCAATATGCTAAACGCTAGCGCGTTCAGCCTATTCTAAACTCTAAATCAGCTGTGTACGGCATCTATGTCATTTTCTTCGCTCCGGTCAGTGTATCTCCGACGCCCTTGCGTGTGGAGTTCGATGGCGTAGTCTGTCACTCTATCACAAGTTAAGCCCTAATTTTGGGTGGCGTTCAGTGACTCTAAAGAGCGCAACTTGACCAGTGGTCTATAAGGGGTCAACGCAATGAAATTTTTGTTTTTGTTTTTGGAAAAGCTGTGCCACTCTCGTACAGGAAATATTGTGGTCTTTAACACGGTAGAGCACCGCAGCTAGCTGGGCTATCCGGGAGCCAGACCTAGCAAGGAATAAATATTACCGTTTGCGGTCAGTAAGCAGTACCACCCATATCCGGTGAAAGAGCAGTCGAGCTTCCAGGCAAAAATCATGCGGTGGCTGCGGTGCCGATGCGCGCAATGAATCTAACGGAGGCGACATCCATTCCAATCTCGACTTATATAAGACCACTGCGGTAGGAGTTGAGTGTCCAACTATATACAGACAGTGGTATGTGGCAAGTGCGTCCGCACGATCAAGTGAAGAGGACAGGTGGATGTGTACGGCAGGGACCCCAGCAAAACGGGTTTGAGGGTAGGAGGCGCAGGTGGTCAAACTCGGCCAACTGAAGAAGACATCCTCAGTCTTGCAGCAAGATTTACAAGTTGTGGTGAAAGGAAGCATGGAGCGGAAAAAGAGCTGGTGCGATAACCGAAATTCAGAGGGGGTGGACGCAGTTGGGACTGAACAATGAGCATCTCTCTTATGCACGCATCTGCACACCAGTTTGTTTTTGACGGGAGACCATATTAGAGCTCAGCTGAATCTCTCGTTTGTGACGTCATTTTTCAACTGCCGGCTACACTAGAAGTAGTCCCGGAATATGGAGACCAGTTACAGATGAAAATGGTGGTGGTTCAACTTCAGATGGCTCTGGAAGCAATGGTATATATGTAGCGGCATGCAACCATCAAAAAGAGAGCACAGGTAAATAGTATCCAGGTTGTCTGGAAGGAACACCTGAAAATGGCGTAGAACAAATGCTTAGAAAACTATAACAAATTGAAGCCACAGTTTACAGCTATCCGATAAGCTCTGGACGAAAGAAAGCACCTCGAAATCCGCGGCGCACGCACTGTTTGCTTGGGTGGACAAACAGGATGAAAAGCGTTACAGGGGACATTGCTCCATGCTGTAATCTTCCTTGTGTACCACTTCGTGTCTGGGTGCCCGAGAAATGAAGTCGGTACGGGTAATATGTACAGACCTCCAGCCATTGTGCACTGGTTTCAGTCGGTTCAGTGAGGATCGATTCTTAAACAGGCACCCCAAACTTCCCTGTTAACGCAGCTCGAAACAAAGAAACTTTGTCATTACGTTTTAACATTTGATTTTATTTATTTTAACCCTGAATTCCAACCCAGGCGGCCAGAAGTTTGTAGCCCACTGTGAGCAGAATTCAAGTTTAAATGATGTTCCTCATGAGGACGACGTGAAATTTTGCGGGAAGGTTGGTTTCTTCATTTGTTTTGTAGTGCATTTGAAAATTATCTGAAAATTACCCGAGGAATAAGTACACCGTCTTTGTCCGCGCAGACGCAACTCGGAGAAGCCGTTCGCAAACCCTATAGGTTTCCCTGTCGTTGCAGTAGGCATCCCGTTAGATAAAGCCAACGAATTTGTCACAGCTAGTAAGTTTTCTATAGAGGAGAATGTCGGTAGCTCAGGTAGCGTAGATGGTCGTTGGCATGTTCGCTGAGCTGGGCAATTTGTTTGCAAACGTTTCATCACCAACCGAGGTGACATTATCAGTGCGTAGTTGTGCGTAGCGGTGGGTTAGTGGTTGTTCCACAACCACCGCTACGCCCAACTACGCACTGATGATGTCACCTCGATTGGTGATGAAACGTTTGAAACCAAATTGCCCAGCTCAGCGAACATGCCAACGAACAGCTAGTAAGTTTTTGTCTTTAACGATGGTCAGCATAAACTATGTCAGGTGTACGCCGATGTTCTATCTTAACGGTTTACTGTATCTTTGATGGTACCATAAGAAGAATTAATGGATCTGTGGGCGAGTACATCAGAAAATACAACAAGATAGGCAGTGGCTTGTAGTTATAGCACAAATTTAGTGGGTTAGGACGAATATGCGGGCGCACGTAGCGCGCAAGTTTGGAAAAAAGTAGGGATGTGTTGAACAATGGGCAAGCCATCAGACTGGGTGTGGCAACTAGGCACGCCCGTCGCAACGTTCTACTGTGGTTTGTGGACAGCTCCGTACATGAACACCCTATTTGGGCTATCAGGTGATCTCATGTTAGCTCGGACTGTCCAATGAATGAAGAGTAATTAGGACCAGCATGGATCAAGGATATTCTTAGATCCATCAAGAACGCGGCTATGGATGCCGTTCAAATGAGGCAATGAAACACTCGTGTCTATGCTGAAGACTTAAAATAGAAAAGTATCAAAAGGTTCTGCTAGAAGATACCATGATATGAGCAAGACCACGGCCCCGTACAACAGGCTGCTCGGAGTGCGCAGAATTTCTAAATACCACAGTGAGACCAAACCACCCGATATTAAACAAACGGTATTCGATACTCAGGCAGGGCTACCGGGTATGCGGGCAATGCGAACAGTTGTGAGCTTATTTGAATCTAAATGAGGTGCGATGGTGAAGTTTTGCGTAGGCACTTTCGTTCGGGGCGTGAATTAGAGAAAACGTGAGGTACCTGGTAGTGATCCGTGCTTGAACGATGAGTTACCCTGCGAATGCCGCAGTTACAGCCTAAGGAAAAGCGCGACATTTTCGCCAAACGTGTTAGCTTATATTAAGTGTGCCACTATAAGCGATTTTCGCTTCAATGTAAATGATGTTTTGGATCAATGGGTGTACCCGGTATAAGTGTTACAAGCGAGGAAGGTTAAGGTTTGTGGCACAGGCGTTCGACAAAGGTTGCTTCCATTTTAGATTTGCTTGGAAAGAAACCAGTGTTACACCGACCTACCGGACTGTTGACCGACTATCGCCTGGCAGCTACAGAACTATAACCCATATTAAGGTTTAAGGTGATGGAAAGAGCGGGCTTCCCTAGATAACCACAGATAACCGTATCTCTGGCTCAACATGGGTTTATCCTAAACAATTCATGCTTGACAAACTGCTTGTATTTATGGACAGCTTAACCCAAGCCATGAACGAGAGCCACATATCGGGTGGCGTGTTTTCCGACTTCTCAAATCATTGAATCAGGTGCCACTCATCACCCTGCTCCACAAACTCGAGTGTTACGGGATTCAAAGAAAAATCTCACATTAGATTGAGGCGTTCCTATCAAACAGATCTTTCCAGATGAAAGTAGCACGACCTATTCTTTCCGGCGCCGGTATCCATAGGATTTCCTCATGGCTCCGTTTTGGGACTACTTCTGTTTCCGATCTACATCAACGACTTTTCAGGAGTTCTTGCATATCTATGTCTACTTTTTCGGACGCGTTGAAATCCCGGAGTCTGAATACCAGTGCCCTACAAATGGATGTAGACGCTGAGAAGCGGTGGTCGTTGGACTGGCACCTTCCTCTAAGTGAGGAAAAGTGCCTGCATATGTCACTTAAGGAGACAGAGAAAAGTAAGCGTAAACCAGGATACATCACAGGAATAGGTGCCAAAGAGGTTTGGGTATCTGGCTCTCTTCAAGGATGTCCTCACTACACAATGGGAAGTCGGCCCAAAAGGCATTCGCCGTTCTAAAAAGATTCGGCACATTTTCTTCCGTATTACCCGCACCCACTTCCAAGTACTCTGTGCAGCCTACTTCAGACCACTCCCAAAATATGCCAAACATGTTGTCTACTCATGACACACGAAAGACATGACCCTCATGAGCTTATCCAGCGAGGTGCTGCGAAAGTGGTTGTCGGCCTTAAATCCGTGGACTACGAAACGCGCCTCGCGATGCTTGATCTCTTTGCCCTGGAGTATCGTCGTCTCCAAGACGACCCACTTCTTACAGATGCGCTGTGAACAAAGCTCAGCCTACGGATTTTTTACCGTTGACGAGGGAAACACCCGGTAGGGACATGGAAGAATCTCAAGTTCAGAGCGCACACTTTAATTAGGCAAACGTTTTCTTATTTCGGGTAGTGCATGCATGAAATAACCTTCATCCGACAGTAGTCCACGCTCCTTTTAGAACCCAGTTTTAAAGTTTTACTAAGTACCTATTTATGAGAGTTTTGCACTTGCAAGCATGCTGATCAGTGCTGAGAACTTGAAAAGCAGTTCTACACCCCTTTTTCACTTGTGCCTTTCAGATGAACGACAGTTGCTGAAAAACAAGAACAAAACTGACCCGGAAAACTTGGGCACAATACTCGATCCTGTGTACAAATCAGTGAATCCGTAAATCTCCTTGATTGCAGGAGGAAGAGTATGAGGCTCAGAATAAAACTGAGAGTGTTGTTGGGGGTTATTCTGTTTGAATGAAGTCTGCCAACCCTATAGGCTTTCGCGCTAAAGGTTGACATGGTATGGGGAGCATTGGTGGGCTTTTATGGCTGGGTAGTGACCGAAATGGCCGATTGTGTAGTGCTTATGTGGATACTCAGGCAAGGCGCATTGAAGGTACGGATTATGCGGAGTCAGTGTTTATTGGCTACTGTGGAACAAAATTGGAATTTGTGACGTTGAGCCGATTAATGTGGGTTTAAGGATATTTGTTTCCTGTCGATGGAATGCGGTCTTCAGCTTAGTTATCATTCTTTTTCGAGACAGTTAGATCTTATCAGCAGTGGCTGTATTTTCAGCAGCTTATCTATTCAGATAATGTAGACTTGATTGTCAGAGTGAACATGGTTATTAATACTTAGGCCCGAACGATGGGTTGGATGAGGTCCAAGCCTATACGACAGACATGAAAAGGAGCCTCAGAGTGCCCGAGATAGCAATGGGCTTTCGCCGTGTTACAGGTCTGATACGTGAAGCGTTTTCAGCTAAAATTGGATGTTACAGACCACAAAAGACTCGATTTTCTAAAAACATTCGTGAGATGATGTTCGGTTTCTAGGAAGCGAGCCCCAGCTTTGTGATGCTGCTACTGCGGTTGAACATGGAACGGTTAAAAGTTATCTTTGGGACGACGGAGCCGTTGTTTCTATTCAGCTGAGGGGTATCTAATTCGGGTGGGGGCAGAAGTATCCGGAACCTATGATTTGATGCCATAAAAATACATTCCCTCCTCCATTATTTCCGAAACTGCCATGTTTATTGGTGCAGGTTCGAAGAGCATGAGGACGTTGAATTAAAGAGCTCAAGTTTCTACCACTGTATCTTACGACTTCCTTGAAAAATTTCTTTTCAGCCTTAAGTTGTCTGCGTCAATTAATGAATGTGATTGCTAAATCTCGCCATCAGATCATCGTTGTGCGTGCGAAACCCGGTTATCACCAACGAGGCTGATTGGGCAAGTTTCCCTTCATAACAGTAGGAATCCAGCTTCTGCGTGGGCGTCGATAGGCATTATGGACGCGGGACTTCATTGAGCACTTGGTGAGTTAGCCGCTACAACTTTGTTTAATCACGTGCATCGCTGATATTGTTGGAGGTAAACGTGAGATGTAATTTATTACGTATTATTCCTTCCAGAAACCCAGTTGAGTGTAGGCTGCTACCTGAGAACGGGAACTGGATTGACGACGTCTCACGTTTGTACTTATGTTACCGATTAAATGAAATACGAAGAATGAAATAAATAAACAGAAACGAAGTTCGCCAAGGATGATTTTATATTCTCCGGATGCGGGGCTGGCGGACGGGCGTGTGAGCATGAGGGACCGTCGTTAGACATTTCATCCAATTAGTTACGTCTGACGAGTTTAACACGTACGCACGTTGTTCAACACACCACTTTAATGAGATTTACACAGAATATTCTGTAGATGTTACCTCTTATTTGGAAATAGCCCAAGAACGTTAGAATATGCTGAGGTTTGCGTCGAGATTTTGTCTCGTAAACTGATGATCATATGCGGATAAGCGGTGGTCGGCGTATCTGAAAGTTCACTCACTTAAACAAAAGGTTGTGAGCAACTAATTATTGAAACGTTCAATTGGATTAAATTAACTGACCGTTAAATTCGCAACTTCTAAACCCCCATAGCTCCGGTGAAATCTATTTCGGTTTACTTCTAGTGAGCGGCGTTTTACTGTGGTGTGCGATCCGTGTATGCTCCGGCATTCTAATCGGCTGGTTGTGCACAGATCAGGAAGCGCGCTCATTTAGAAGCGAATTCAGACCATGCTAGGCAAAAACAATTACGTTTCTGTCGGCGTCATTCCACTTCTTAATGACTGGGTGCTCAGTTGCCAGAACATCGAAAAATGGGGCCCTTGCTGAATGTCGGTTTATGACCGACCTTCTGGAATGTTGCAGGAATTCGTTAAGGGTTTGTAGTTGAGGAAAATATCTCTATAGACCTAATGTTCTTGTGTTGGTTCAGATACTTTCTTATTTGCAGCAGTTTGACATACCCACTTTCTGTGGTATTTCTTCGCAGAACTTCGTGGTGGACACCAGTATAGGCAACATGGGGGTGAATAGTCAGTGCAGTTTCAGTAATAAAATTTTGGTATTATGGATGCTCTAGGTATAACTGATTTAAGTGTCCTGCGTCAATTGGCGTGTAACCCGTCCGTATAATTATGGACACCACGCAATACAGTCATTTCGGCCACCAAGGATGCTCGCTTCTAATGCCTTCCGGCATGCAAATCGGTTTCATCAAACACGAAAGCTCGTATTTTTGCATGTTGTGGTTTGCCATTGTCCGCCTCACCCTGGTTGATGATAACGGTACTATTGGTGTAATATTTGCAGCTAACCGATCAACGAGAGCGTCTTCATTTTCACCAGAGAAGTTTACCTCTTCGTCCTTCTCGAAAAATCCGATGAATGAAACATTGACCGCGAAGTTTTGTGTGCGCGAAAAACGGTGATACCCCATTCACTGAAATGCAGGAAAGGCGAATGTGAGCATAGGGGAATGGCCTACCTCTTGGGTTGATCATTAGGAGTTTAAAAAAACGCTAATATTGGTGGCCTAGGAATTCCTGAGCTTCGCCGAATTGTAATTGTTGCCTTGCGGTTCATGACCGTCCGCTTGGAAAAGTTGCCATTACGAAAGACCTGAAACCAACTTGCTCTTTACGGGCGAAAATCTTCAACACAAGCCACAAAGAAGCCTGGTCAGTGCATGCGTAAACTAAGCCTATGCATTTCGGAAGCCGCTCCAACGGGGAACACTGCGAAAACTAAGTGCTGGCACAAAGGCCTAATGTGTGAGCTCAGCCGAGGTTGCCCACCAACCTAAATATATGAACCCGACTGCCATGTGTTTCCTGGTACCTACATAAATGTTAGCCGCAGAAAGCGAAGCACTTTGGAGAACGTCCAACTTTATGGAGCAAGCAGGATGTACCAGCGGTTTCAAGTACTTACCAGCACAACAAAAATGTGAATACCGGTATAATTCAACCCCAATGGAGAATTACGCCACACTTTGGACACGTAGGCAAGCTTGTCTTCAACGGGTGGCCTGAATGCCTTGGTTGACGTAACATTTGTGTTGTCACGAGATGAGGCCAATTGTCTGGAAATATTTCATGTTGCACTTGCAACAGAAGTGCAGAGGTGCGGAGGCTGTATGCAACACTCGCGTCTCAAGGCAGAAAAGGAATGTAGGAGCCTTATTACTGACCAGCAAAAGAATGGTGAGATTTGCTTAAATCTTAGATAAAACTTGAGTTCTTTCCTCTTAGCGGTTATACATGAAGAATTCAAAATTCGTCTTGGCAAAACAAGCTGCTTTCCGCTGTACTTAACAGCAGAGACCACATGATGACATGTCAGTAACCGAGGGCACTAAAGCAAAAACAGACACTTCACTGCTTTCTCATTGCCATCGCCGAAAATAAGATACACTTTCTTAAACTAGGCAAACTCTGCAATTCAACTATGACTGTGGTTGACCCACTGCTGAGATTATGTCACCAGCTGGTTTCACCCTGCAGGTAAACAAAACTTCCTTTTGCAAGGGAGTCACTTCTCCAATCTTGCTAAACCTGGCTTTTGAAATTTTTACACATAAGAAGAAACCCAAGTGATGGCGGCATGGGGCATCGCCACCTTCACGCCACTTAGCTGTCAATTTTCTTTTTTTCCGTCTATTATTGCAACATTCACCGGTGACATCATTCGCACAAAATATTCAACAACGATATCATACCATTCTTGCGGCTTACTGCGGATCAAGCGGTGAAACACATTTAACAGAACAACCCCCAACTCTGGCTACATCCGACCACATGTGGGGAACACATCTGCTACACTGACTCGTTTAATTAGATTGCACATCACCACTTTGGTTTGCAAAGTACAAGGCAGCCGCTTCGGCTTGAATGAAAAAACTTGCGAACTGCCACCATCACAAAAAAGACACGCCATCCCCCCAAACGTGCGCAACGCCTCTCGGATGTTCTGCAAGTCACAAATATGATTATCTAAGCGGCACGGTTTATCGCGCGCACCTCGAGCAAGATCATCTGTCAAGTTAAATCCACATTTTTGCCAGAAATAGTGACGGATAACCATAGGGAGGGACCTAAAATCTTCAACAGACGAAAAAACACTTTATCCACTATTAGACTTTCTTTGAATCTCTTCGCTGGCAAGCTCGCTGCCCCACGCTGGGACTCTAACAAGCGATGATACATCTTTCTCTGGCGCATGCGTTCCAGAGGAATGGTAACCGCTGGACGTCAAGGGAAAATCCCACCGAGAAAAATGGGCGAAAGCCTCCATCCTCTGTATTGATTCGTGAATCCGTGACTGAACTTGAACCCTTGTTTGAACTTTCCAAGGTCATTGGCACAAAAAGGGCAAGCTGCAGGGACTAGGTCGAACCTATCACTATGCGTTCATCGTATGACATAATGTGTGTATGTTTCTCACCATATACAATTACCCTCACTGAGCCACCAGGACATCAAGCCAGGAAGCAGCTTTCCATTCGTACGCACCGTTGTGAACTTAGAGCATTATTATGACCTCATTGTCCTGTGAGTGGCGCTTCGGTTTTAGCACATTCCCGTTCTGTTTGCCTCCGCTGTTAGCTCTTGCCTCACCAACCACACTTTTCGCCGCTTTGGGAGGTAGAATTCAAAGTCAGGGGCCCAAGATGGATTGCATTGACCAAACTCTCTTCGTCAGTCTGTACAACCGGGAGGTATCATCTGCCTGCACAGTCCTTTGTCTACCGAGCCCCGTCTCCAGTCTCTTAGCACCACACAGACAAACGTTGACGGCCCATCTGATTGGCAATCATCTTACCAATGTGCCTTTTTTCTCTGAAGCATCCAATTGTTTTGGGAAATTTTATTTCTCCGCCTGTCTATCAACAAGTTCATGAATGCACTACTTTTGAAGACGCCATCCACAAGCCCGGAGGGATGTACAATAAACATCAAAATAAAGTGTTTGTCCGTCACGTTCTGGCTGCTGTTAAACAAGAACCAGGTCAACTAGCCGACGCACTTCTGAAAAAACAAGTCACCTTGCCGAAAACTGCAATTTTGGCCCGGTTTCTGCAGATGAACATCTGGATGAGGCTATTCGGGACACTTTCATCGCATGTTTGCACTATAATTCCGTTCACCAACGACTGCTGGTGAAAGGGAGGAGGCCTTTGCTGCGGAGGTATTAGAAAATGCCAACCGAACAGTTACAGACTATCTGACAGGGAAGCATCTTGTTCACTAAATATCCATCTTCTTCTTGATCGCGTCTTTCTGACCATTCGCATTTATTCAACGACTGTTTCTCAAATCCAAGCAAATGCTACAGAGCGAATCCACAAATTCCGCAAATGGTCTCTATTTTTCGAGAGACGTTAGCGGACTTACAAAAAACATGCTACTTGCATGCCTTCCCCCTCAGTAGTATCACCGTTACTCTGGTAAAGCACACTCATAAGCTTCAACGAGCGCTCGAAGAAGCACGTCTGCTTGAACATGCTCAACAACAATCTCGTTCATACGACTCGTCTTTTCATGTTCCCTGGAGTGCCAGATCTATCGAAACGGATAAGCTTTTGACTCCAGTTCGTGATACACATTTTATCGCACTGACTCTAATGACGCGATTGCAAGCACATCCTTGTCCAACTTCTTCTGGCAACGGTAAGCACATTTGTTCAAAATATCTGATCTCTCTTTCTTTCTGTCACTCCTGCGTAAAGAAGGGTCATCTCGAAAAATGTCATTGATCTTACAGAGAGTTCAAGCCGCATCGCGTCGTCGGTGAACCCTGGTACCTCATCTATTTTCAACATTCCTCTATCCATTGAACTTTCCAAATTAGTCGTTGATGTTATGGTGGATAATATCCCATTTCATGCTCCTATTGATACTGGTAGCTGTGAAAGTTATATTTCTTCTAATATTTCACTGAAGCATGGTTGGACATTAGCACCCTCCAAAGGTGCAAACTCTATGGCTTCAGCGTAATAATCTCGTGCTACTAGCGGCCATCTTTATGCCACCGTGCTGTAAAAAAGCACGTGATACGAGCGTGTCAAACTCTTGCTCTTGTCCAATTTATGTTCAGACCACATCCTTGGTCTGGATTTTCTCGGCCAACACCAAAGTGTAGCCATACCATTCACGAATAAACGGCCCCCATTTGCCGCGTGCATGCTGAAAGCACCGAGTCAGTGCTCCTACTTTGTTTGATAATCTCGCCCCTGGGTGTACCCCGATCACCACAAAATCGTTTTGCTCAGGCGGATACGGTATTTATCGAGGCGGAGATTCGGAAGCTACCAGCTGGCAAAATTATTGAACCGTCTATACCTCCTAAGCGCACCTAGGTTCTCTTTACTACAGATGGTCATCGATAACCGCCAAACCATAAATCGCTTCACGTATCTTGATGCGTATCCTCTGCCAAATGTGGACGAACTTGTGGGGAAGGTTCCCCATTACACGGTGTTAACCACACTGATCACTATAATCAAAGACGACTTCACTGTCGATACTGATGATTCACTGTCGTTTAACCATGGGGTTCGTTTAATTATATTCAAAGCCCTAGAGTGAAAAGAGAAAAAGTACTGGTAAGGTAGGAGACCTATGCCAGGCATTTTGAGGCGCCCACACCTCCAAGTGCTCAGTCGAATATTCTGGAAATAATGACAGGACGAATGCCGCCATTTCTTGTACTGCCTCTAGCCAAACACAGGTGTTGTCACTGATGCCCGAATCTGGAAGCAGTACAACAACGACAACACCCAAACTCTGCCTTATCTCCACCGCCATCCTGCCAAGCCATGCGTTGTCCACGTCGCGGTTCGCACCATTCTGAAGGGGGCACGAAGGACAGCAATCGTCTCTTTAGATGACGTTCCTGCATGCGTAGTACGTGACCAAGCCACCTTAATCGATGATACTGGATGTTTTTCCGGTTGAAGTACCTGCAGCCCAACCAAATAGCTGTTTTCTAATCACCTTATTGCTAGCAAACTGACGCTATCCAAACCAGCCACGCTTCTGAGACATCGGTGGTCGAATACCTGGAGACGCCTAACATCATTTATCAGCAGAAGCCATGACTCTCACCTGTACAAGAACATAGCCTGGTACACGCAGTCTCTATGATATAGTGATGTTTCCTGACGTTACAATTGACGCAAATTACCAAACGTGGTTCGAACTTTGAGATTTTTGCGCTAAATTCATCACCAAATTCATCCGCCAGCTAATACAACTATCGATGTTTGTAAAGTTTCCGCAATATCCGGTGATTCTGCTTGAATTGTGAGGGATATGTTTGCAGACAGAACTTTCTGGAGCATGAGTTTGGACTTTGAAGGTGTAAGGCGCATACCGAAACATGGTATGATGGTAGTCAGTCTTTCGACGGCGTAGTAGCGAAGCATCGGTGTTGAACACTGAGGTCATGCTGTCGATGATGATGATGATAATGATAATGATGAATCTATTCAACATGTCTTGTGCTTTGCTCTGGTCCTCAAAGATGATGGCAACATCATCCGCATAGTCCATATCCACAAGGCTCTCACCAGCAGCAATTTGAAAGCCGGTGTTTTAAAGACCTCCCGGCGTTCGTCCCATTATTTCATTAATGATGAAGTTGAACGGGAATGGAGAGGGTGGACATCCTTGTTGGACACGCTCTTTGTAGGAAAACTTTTGGAATGCTTACCATACATTGTCGCCCGCCAAAAAGTATTTGAATATAGATATAGGATTATGTTCGAAAACTTTTTGGGCATACCCTGTTAAGCAAGTGAAATTAACATCTCTGACCGATGGGCAGAATCAGACGCATCATTGAAGTCGAGAAATACTGGGATTGTAGTCTTTTGTACCTATGGCGTTGCTCTGGTACCTGATGGAATTGTGAAGATGTGGTCAACGCAGCCTCTAGCCGGTCGAAGTCCCACTTGATGCTCACGAGTCTAGGGTTCGCGTGCCACCAAAAGACGTCGAAGCATCAGTGACGTCAGAAGCCTTGATAAGATAGGAGTCGAACGAAACCTCTGTGGTTGCAACATCCAATGCTAGTCCCCTTTTTGGAAATGGGCGTCGCTGTTGATTCACCAGTGTGATTAACTCGCACGTAGACAGGATATAGCGCAACTCGTCCTTCAATCACGGGATCAACATCACGCGGTCACAAGTGTTGACTGGCCCCTCGTGATGTTGATATCGTGATTGGAGGATGAGCGGCACTATATCCTGTCTACGTGCGAGTTAATCACACTGCTGATCAGCCACTGGTGGCCGAATGGTTAAGTGTTCAAACCACTAGCCAGGAGGTCGAGGGTTCGAGACTCTTCGGAGTTTCGTGAGATGCGCACTGCTGATGATTCATAATAAGGAGGAAGCAGCTGTATAGTGCGTTCTGGCCTTTCAGCATGGATTGGCTTCACTTACAGCACGGAATCTTCGCAAAAATTCGCCCAGCTTGTCTAGGGCGGTCTCTTTTTCCCAGCTAGATCTTAATAGGCACTGGCTAGAAAGTCCACCACCGCCCTTAAAAAGTGCTAGTAAAAGGTTATCTGGACCAGCAGCGCTATGACGTTTGATGATGGGAATATACTTGGACACGTTTGGGGATGAAGGCGGCTACATTTTCGCAGTCCGCCCATCTGTTAAAGGTCAATATTCTTGATTTGAGGTAAAGGGCGACCACCTGAATTGCTGGCGGAGTGTTGTGCCCAGTAGTCCAAACGTTATGTTTCGCTGTATATCAGTGCGCCATTTTAGTCCCCGTTTATTTCCCTGTCAAGTGGTTTATACGGCACATTCGAACGAACTAAGTGGAACAGTCTACAGACGTTTCCAGGGTTCTTCGCATCTTCCTTTTCGGCCTTTCGGGTCCACCAAGCTTCTCGTCCGCACTGACACTCAGCCTCACTTGGTGTCGGATGATGCATCGGCTGGAGTTGTGATGGCGGCAAGGAGGATTCTGTCACCAGCTCCCCTCAGCAAAGACATGACTCTGTCGGGGATCTAATATTTGAATGAGGTTGGCTGGGTTGTACCGCAAACAGACATTCCGGCTTCGAGTAGCCCCTTGGCTATATTTTTCCAGGGCTATTTACATCCGACATCGTGCCGTTTGGCAGGCGTTCGAGGAGCTGGTTTTGATAATTTATTTTGACTTTTTGTTCACTAGCTTCTCAACGACTAAGCAAGTTGTGCGCGTTTTGCGTGCATCTGAAAAGCGCAGCGAAAAGCAGTAGTATGCAAGTACATGATCCGAGTCCAGAGTAAGGTTGCGGAATGAGCGGTGGGAGGTGAGCAACCCACGTGTTGTAGTCTATTTGGATTGGGGGCTGGTTTGTTGGTGTGCACCACGTTGTCAAGCGGTTTCCACTGTTATGAAAATTTGTACTGCAAATAAGCAATATGTGTTCGGCACACATCTGAAGCAGCCGATCCCCGTTGTCCGTGCGTCTCATGTCCAATGCAATATGGCCACCCAGCCAGTCCTCAGCGGCGCTTAATCTACCTATCTGATTATTCATGTCTCCAGATAATACAACGATGTCCGAGCATTAAGCCTTCTGTGGAACGGCACGTAGAACGTCATAGAAAATGTTCTCGGCGGATTCAGGGCTACAGTCAGTTGGGGCGTAAACAGACACAACAAACGGTGCGTTGGACGCCACATCCTCTAAATTATCTAACAGATGTTGCCAAGCGAACCGCACAGAGGTGACTACCAACGGTATTCCAATCAAGCCGACGATTCTGCTTGTTCGCTCAATACAGTATCCACCCCAGCATATCCGGCGGCAGCGGCCTCTGCACCACCAGCGTTGCCCAGCCAGAACCTGGAAGAGAGCGAGGGAGCAGTCAGTTCAACCGAAGTACTTGCTTCCTGCATAACTGTTCCTGACAGACAACATACATCAATGCAGACAGAAACCAGGGTACGATCAAGAACCACCTGTTGATTTGCTTGCTTCAGTGTGTGGACATTGAAGGTGGCTAAGCAGAGAGGCTTCCTGGATTTGAGAACAGACATCGAAGTGTTTGGGGTTGTGACTGAACTCGGACGTATAGAAGATGAAGCTAAGCGTGATGAAGGGCGAGAAAAATGGTCAGTCCTAATGCTGAGACCTGCGGAGAAAGTATTCAAATTTTGGCGAAGCAGGGTGGAAGGGGGAAAACGTGCAAGTGTAGGAAGGGAGGCGTCAGCAGTAGCATGTTTTCGTGACCCGTCCTGCTGTATGCAGCAGGTAAGGTGACCCGGCTGGCGGAACCACGTGGTGGCCGACATGGCATGAGAGTACTGTTATTTGTGAACGTCATGACTTTACATGGGCTGGGATACTGTTGGGGTACCCACACTTTGACAGGAGGTTGAGTAGGGTCCTCAGCCAGAGCCTTTGGCTCAAAAGCCTAGCCACAAGGCAACGGTGTTGGACTGGAATTTCAAGTACATCACCATTTTCATGGATCACGTCGCCACACACGTTCCAACATGCTAGGAAGGTTTCCCCGATACATTCGCACATGTTGGCAGTGCTACGGTATGTGGTCGCGATGCCCAGGAACATGATCAAAATTTGGAGAAATTCTTAGAGGCCTCAAAACGAAAGGGTTATCATTGCTTCTGAAAATATTATTACTAGGGTATCTGACCTCTCATGATATGAGGAAACCAAACCCTGAACGTTTTTGAGTCCTAAGGGAGTTGCCCATTCCACGTGGCACCCCTTCACAATGAAGATTGACTGGAATGCTGTCATGCTGCGCACACCGGATTCCGTGTTTTTCGGATAAAGTTCATCAAGCTGTCCATATTCAGATTTTCCTGATTCCGGATTGCGTACACACTGCATTGGAAATGGCCACCGTTTTCTACATAGACTACAATCATCCACTTATTGTGGAAACTGATCTTCCGACATAGCCGTTGCCTTCGCTCTCAATCAAGACGAGCTCCCGGTAGCTTTCTTTTCACGCGCTCTTTCACCCATGAGCATCATTCAGTAATCGAGAGAGAGAGAGGAGTACGCGAATGTTGATGCACTGAGAAAATGGAGACACTACCTGATGGGCAATCACCTCACACTTGTCACAACTCAACGATCAGTCGTCTTGGTATGAGAGGAGCACCACAAATGCAAAGTGAATAGAACGACTAAATTCAGAGTTAGAGACTTGAACTATTCTCTTTCCAGTACGATGTCCAGTACCGTTCGGGTAATCGAAGTAAGGCCACTGACGCACTCTCGTGGACTGACGACATATCTGCGATGTAGTACGTGGATCTCAAATACCTTCATAACACGCTATGTGACCCTGGCATCACGCGGATGCATCGTTTCTTTCGCTCCAAAAATTTGCCATTTTCGATCGAGGGTGTTAAGGCGATTGCAAACCAGTGTAGTGTTTTTTCGGAATGGAAGCCTCTTTTCCTCAACCACCCTTTTGGCAATCCTACTAAAGCTACACGACCGTTTGAAAGCGTCAGCATCGATTTTAAAGGCCCACTTCGATCGACTTCCCACATCAAATACGTTTTAGCAATGATCGACTAGGACTCCCGTTGTTCATTCGCCTTCGCGTGTACGGATGTGTCCTCATCCACCATGATCAAGTGTTTTAATCAGTTGTTCTTCTTGTTCGGAGTGCCCTCATACGTCCATTTTGATCGTGGTGGGGCTTCCATGTCGGGTGGAGTACAATCGTTTCTTCACGACAGTGCTGTGGCATCCGGTCGAACTCTCACATACAATCCACGCGGAAACGGACAAGTCGAACGGCTTACCGGCACGCTTTGGAAGTCCAACACTGTATCTGTCTATCTATCTATCTATCTATCTATCGATCTATCTATCTATCTATCTATCGATCTATCTATCTATCTATCTATCGATCTATCTATCTATCTATCTATCGATCTATCTATCTATCTATCTATCGATCTATCTATCTATCTATCTATCGATCTATCTATCTATCTATCTATCGATCTATCTATCTATCTATCTATCGATCTATCTATCTATCTATCTATCGATCTATCTATCTATCTATCTATCGATCTATCTATCTATCTATCTATCGATCTATCTATCTATCTATCTATCGATCTATCTATCTATCTATCTATCGATCTATCTATCTATCTATCTATCGATCTATCTATCTATCTATCTATCGATCTATCTATCTATCTATCTATCGATCTATCTATCTATCTATCTATCGATCTATCTATCTATCTATCTATCGATCTATCTATCTATCTATCTATCGATCTATCTATCTATCTATCTATCGATCTATCTATCTATCTATCTATCGATCTATCTATCTATCTATCTATCGATCTATCTATCTATCTATCTATCGATCTATCTATCTATCTATCTATCGATCTATCTATCTATCTATCTATCGATCTATCTATCTATCTATCTATCTACCTAACTAAATTCTGTCCAATCAGGGTCTAGCCGAATCTAGGCCAATTGACGTTGTGCCTGTGCTCCTGGGCCCCCACTTCCTATCAGAACCAGAATGGGGATCAGACTTGTTAGGAAAAAAGCAGAATTGTCCTGTGCAATCCGTAGATTATAGAAATAATGAAATTTGTGTCTCTGATCCAGCTGTCATTTATTTTGTGCAGACAGAGAAAATATAAGCGAATGTCTTAAAAGTAAGATGTATCGACAAAGACGACTTCAACCGGTATTTGAATTGACAATAACGCATCGGCAGGGGAAGAATGTGTTAGCTGTTCACTTGCTGTTCATTAAACTAACTGTTTCCCTATGTTTTAGCTGATCTACTGAAGTTGTTTGAAAATTAAGGCCTATCATTCGGCAATCCTCATTCTCCTTCTGGCTGAATCATTCGAGTGCACAACACGCGGTAGGGCAATTTCTGCTAGTGTCATTAACCAGTGATGATTTGTGTTCTGGGGTCCCCGTCCAGCGAGGCGGCGGTTGTTTACCCGACTCAGCTTATTGGTAGTGCACTGTCCACCTATTGGACGCTTCCACCCAGCACAGGGCCAGGCGGAAAGAACTCTGCGAGGCGGACGGTCCTCTGGCATGCGCAATGCATGTTCTAACCAGCGTGACCTATGAAGCGTGAGAAACTCATCTATCGTGGGACAGTTTCTTCTAAAACCACCCAGCGTACCTTAGCACTGCTAATCCAACGTTCTCTTCAAAGAAATCGACTGTCAAGCACTGACAGCTTTCGTATGACCTCTGCGCGTAGAATCATCGGCATCCTTGAAAGCATGTCATCAGTGGTCAACACTGATGCTCCGCTGCCGCACAACCATGATTTTTTTGGAAGCCTTGTGAAGAAAAGAATAAAGGTGGACAGGGAAGGGACTTAATGCTAGCTTATCGCTCAGCTGTAGTACCCTTTCCGTG
>NW_008751802.1:1233365-1251403 GCF_000715545.1 Opisthorchis viverrini
GCTGAGATACTGCCAGGTTGCCCAAGCCTAAACAGGGGAAGTCGAGAAGCAGAGATTGGGTTCGAACCAAGGACCTTCCGATCAGTAAATTCGTGCCCCAACCACTTGGGCAATTTCGCCCGTATGCTAGGTTACACAATCATTCTGAGGTGTCTACTCCTGGATTAAGACATAGCAAGAACGCCATTGGTATCGATTAGCAGCTATGTCCTGCGACGTATCCAACCAGGCGCAGTGGGGATCACACGGTCCCCATCCTGGAAGGTGAGTAGCACCAACAGCACCCAAACGTTTCATAACCTATTTCATATCCATCTGCCAGGTGGAGGGTCTCCCCTCTGCTTCCTCCACCCTGAATCGGGCACAGAAAACAACACTCCAGCAAACGATAGTTCTTTAGCCTGATATACATGTCCCTTAAGATTCAGGGATATAACGCTTTTACGCTATAGGTGTCTCAAACTAGCAAACGCGACCCGAGCCGTGGATATGTGTGGATTGACCTCATCTGTCACACTGCAATCAGAACTAAGCTTCCAAGGTACGTAAAACGCCTCGCAAGTTCGATTGCCTCCCTGGATTGTAAATGGCGTGTTTAGTGACTGCATATCCACGAGCATAACCTCACGCCTTGTGGGTGCAAAGTGCATCCGGAAGGACGGGGTGATTTTGATCATTTCAAACAAAGCGCCTGCGCCTCGAAGACGAGGACGATATCGTATGCATATTCCAAATCGACAAGGTTTTTGTCAGAGGCTATTTGAACACCAGGGTTTGAAAGACCTAGCGTTCATCTCATTATTTAATCGATCACGAAATTAAATAGGAATGGATGGATTGGGTTTCCCTGACGGACGCCGCTTTGTGTACGGGAGATTTGGTGAGCTCTCCGTATACTCTCATTTCCAGAAGTCTGATGATCCGGTGAACTTATTATGTTCACGAAACGCCGGGGCATTCCTTCATGGGCAAGCGTGTCAAGAAGAACAGACCGGTAAACCGAGTTGAATTCGCCTTGGAAATCCAGCAATACCAGGATTGTCGGTCGCTTATACATATGGCGTTGTGTTAGCATCAGACACAGGGTGAAGATTTGGTCAACGCAACTCCCTACCAGGCCGGAATTTTGCTTGGTCCTCTCGAGTCAGTGTTTCACGCGACACCATAGGGCGATGAAGCACAAGTGACGCCAGTAATCTCATTACAATCTAGACGAAGCTGATTCCCACGTGGTTGCCACACTCACTAAGAGCCCCCATTTTAAAAATGAGTACTATCATTGACTCCCTTCAGTTGTGTGGGTGTTGTATTCGACGATGGATGGAGTGCAATGACAATTAGAGTAAGACTGGGAAAGACCAGACCAGGAAGCTAGGCTTTATTCATCTAAAACTTTGACACTGAGAGCTGAAAAGAAAGAAGAGTGACTTAGCAATGAACAATGAAACGTTTGAAAACCAGAACAAGTATACGGTCCCATGACAGTCTCCTTTTCTCAAATGCAGACAAACAGATCAGACAAGCGCCGACTGAGGACTTTGCCTTCATCTTGGATAGATCCGTACAAATCGTCCAGACCAGGAGCTCGCTATCTCTTGAGAGTGGATATGCAGCTATATAGGGTGAAGGGGGCTCCACATTCACCGTCCAGGTTTTCACGTCATCTGTAAGGTCTGAATGAGTGGCATCGAGTGTCCAAGAGAAACGGTATGCACAGTGTAGGGCCCAGTATTCGAGGCGTTCTTTTTTATTCAGGGTGGTAGTGATAGTCTGATCGTTGATGGTTACATTCACAGGTAGTTTCCGGGGATGGATTGCACGGATCAATCCAAGCTTACTGGACCTCTTCCACTTCTTTAACTCAACGAGTCAACCAGACTTCACGGTCGGCGTACATAATCACTTCGCTTGACGTATGGTAATTCGTCGGGTCAAATCATTTTATGGACTGGCGGGGACATTTCTCCGAGATCTAAGCAGTTCCACTGTTTTGTCTGATATCCAGCGCTTGGGTTGACCTAGTAGCACTGTGCGACAGGCAAAACTCCCAGCACTGTGCAAAGAGGTGGCGATCTCGTCGCAGTATGAATCCACATCTGATGGTGTGGTAGTTGGAGAAGACGATTCCGGTAAATTGGTTTAACATCCCGATCTGCCAGTCTCAGCTGCGAAGCCAGTTACCCGCACCTCACGCGGCCCTGGTAAACGAAAAGAGAAGCGACTCCGGACGACTGCGTGTTTGGAATCCGCTACTCTGAAGTCTCATACACGCTAAGCCTGCTCACTTGTGCATTCAGTTCACCAGCAACCGTAACGATAACTGAGCTCTTAGCTCGCCGCAACAGGGCATTTAGGACGTCATAAAACTTTTATTCAATGATGTGACAGCTGCAGTCAGTTGGGGCGTAAGTAGACACGACAAACAGACACCGATCAACTTCCCGCTTGAGGCTCCTGTACAGACGTCGCCAGACGAACCGCACAGAGACGATTCTCAACGGGTATCCCGTCAAGCAAAGACATTTCCTCCCGGTGACTTGGGACGATACCAACCCCCGCACATCCTGCTGGAGCAGCCTCGGAATCGCCAGACGTTCGCCACCGGAAGCGAGTGGAGAATGATGGGGCAATTTAACCACTGTGCTTGCATCTTGAATCCTTGTTCCTGCTACACAGCAAGAGCAGATTGTTGTCCTACTTGCTTCAGGTTGCGGACATTGAAGGCAGCCAGATAGATTAGTCAAAGAAATTTAAGGTAGCAGATCACTAACAAGGTTGGAAAGGAGAGGCTAGAGAGGACAGGGCTATGGTACACTATTGGAGGCGGTGAACTCAGACGAAAACTTGCCAATACACGTGCTCTACCACATGAGTTCGCCTACAGTGCCTTCATAAGTGAAATAAATTTATAAGGAACACCCTTGATCGCAAGACACTGCCAACGTTTTTGACGGTCGAGAGAGTCCAAAGCAGCTTTAAAATCCAGAAAGGCTAATATTGTGAGACGCTTGAAAGAGTGGCTGTTTTCGAGGACTTTTCGGGAACTTCAGCTGTAGCACCCATTTGTTGTCTAGCTACCATGCCACCCGAGGGAAGTACGAGTGTCGAGAAACTTCAAGACTGCCAAAGCCTAGTCAGAAGCAGTCGGGATGCAGAGATAGGTTTCGGGCAATGGACCTTCTGATCAACACGTCCGCTCCTTAACCACTGAGCTATCTTGAGTTGTCTCAAGTTAAAGATATGATCGATGCCGACAATCACGATAATCGATCAATCTGCGCAAAGTAATACCAGAGAGTAACAGACTGATGCCTAATGTTTTCCGAATGACGTTCTTGCGCCCTTTTAAGTCTGAGATGAAGGTGGAGTAGGTCCATTGCACTGGTATTCTTGTTTTCTAAATCTTCCGCAGTATGGTCGTCAGACTGTTCACCAGAACCTCACTGTTGCGGGAGCCGAACAGTTCCAGGTTGAGATTAGAAGGAAGACAGAATAGAAATGCGTAAGGTACGCTTTAATTGTCTTGTAATGGTAGTACATGAGCCGAGAATATAGTGCGAATTACGAGTTAATGGTATGTGCAAAGGTACGGCTTACGTAGTTATGGCACTCACCACCTTTGAAGGGCGTAGAATGCAGACCACCCGGCCCAGGTGCCTCGTCGTGTTAGAGGATTGATACTTCACGCTGGATTTCTGTTGTTGACGGCCGGCTGGTGTCGCTGTTCCGTTCTGGCTTTCGGGGTTCTTTCAGGGTTGTTTTAAAGGAGACTAGCTGAACTGTTCTTTGAAGTGCTCATCCCATCTCGTAACGGCCATTTTGTGAGTGACGTCTTTTTCGCATATCGTTTTGCTGACACTCGTCTTCTTTTGACCGGTTGATTGAATCAGCTGATATGGGGCCCGACTGTTGCCTGCAGAGAAAGCCTTCTGCTTCTTGTAGGCCTTCGAAATCCACGAGCGTTCTGTGTCACTTCAAGCTCCTGATTATCTGGTGTTCGAGCGGTTTGCATGTGCTATTACAGTTTTAAAGGGACTAGCTGAACTGTTCTTTGAAGTGCTCATCCCATCTCGTAACGGCCATTTTGTGAGTGACGTCTTTTTCGCATATCGTTTTGCTGACACTCGTCTTCTTTTGACCGGTTGATTGAATCAGCTGATATGGGGCCCGACTGTTGCCTGCAGAGAAAGCCTTCTGCTTCTTGTAGGCCTTCGAAATCCACGAGCGTTCTGTGTCACTTCAAGCTCCTGATTATCTGGTGTTCGAGCGGTTTGCATGTGCTATTACAGTCTCTAGCAGCAGTAAGATCCACTGATCTCGACAGTATCTAGTATCCATTTAGTCGGGTCAGATAGTTCGGACAGACAGTTATGAAGGCGAAGAGAATGACCTCCATTCAACGTGCAAAGAATCTTCGTTTGGATGACTATGCGTTTCCAGCACCTTTCTCGCCAGAGTTTAAACTCTTGAGCTATTGAAATTTGTCGCACTTGAGTGAACGGGACGCATAATGCTGTCGGAAAGCAAACGTATACCTGGGCCTGCACAGTGGCATGATCAGAGTCAAGCCACGTACCCCAGAGGGAACGACTATCCTTAATTGAGGCTGTCCATCGGTAACTGATCGCGACATGTTGCAATTGGATCGAGGGCTGTCTTGCGGTTAATAGCCACCAGTTAACTCGATATCAGCGTTTGTGTTGGAAGTTCGTACTGGCCAAGAACAGACGATCAATGCACAACTGAAGGAGTTCGTCCAGTCTGCTATCCGTACGGTGAGCATCTCCTCCAAATCTATCACCTAGCCAAGAACAACGATCAATGCACAACTGAAGGAGTTCGTCCAGTCTGCTATCCGTACGGTGAGCATCTCCTCCAAATCTATCACCTAATTGTGCTTATTCCGGACTTATCCCTCCAACTTGATCATTATCTTCATGGGCAGCATGACATCAGTGTTCAATACCGATGCTTCACTGCCGTCCAACTTGAGCGTTCATATCACTCGCTAGGATTACTATATCATTCTTGCTGACCGAAGCAGTTTTGACAGACCTTGATAAAACCCGTTTTTCTCAGTCTCAGAACTGCAGTATGTCGGGGCGTATGCCGATACGACAACTAAACATCTCATACCGCATCTACCTACATTGATCTTAATTTAGCCAGACAACCGCACAGCGTAAAGATGACTGTTTACTGGGATCCAGTCTAGTAAAGCGTTTTTAGCTCCGGGGCTGTATGCCACTTCCATACCATAAGTATCATGATCCATTTTTTCAGGACCACCGGATACCTGAAGAGTGAAACACCTGCATTCATCCTGAACGGTTTGAGGTGCATGAACGAGGCGGGGTCTTGTTTGCGTGTTTAGGAGACACAACATACATAGACAGATAGGGAAAGCAAGGTTTCAGGAAGAGATGCCTGCTGCCCAATATGACATGGAGTACGGACATTGAGGGCAGTGAAGCATCAGTGTTGGACACTGGTGTTATGCTGTCGATGATGATGGAGCCTCACACTGAAGACTTCAGCATTCATGAGCTTCTTTGAACTCAATAATCAATGATTTGGGTTTATACTCATTGGAGACGTTTTAGACCCGTGAAGCAGCTGGGGGACTGTCTGATGGGCTGATCGCACTGCATCCTTTGATGGATGGGAAGGGTTGTGTGGGAGGGCTGATGAGCGAATAGCTTCAAATGAGAGTTATGCTTCTCCTTGTCCAAACCGAAGAAGGGGGTTAGGTTGACGTGCTCGACCTTGACCCTTTGACCCACAAGGCAGTGGGAGGACATGGGGTTTTGTTCAGGGACCCTTCCCCTATCTTCCACCTTTGAATAGTGAGACAGCCGTTGTTAGGGTTTTCTCGGGGGATCCTTCTGGGAGCCAGTGACTCAGTTGGCTGCAGGTGGCTGACCCGCCACGAGGATGCAAAGAGTAAGGCAATACTGTCTAAATCCTAATGCGGCTGTGTACAGCAGGCGCCTTCTGAGCAGCACCAGACTATTTGGTTTTAAAAATAATTCGACCGTATTGAATACTGCGTCTACGGTCACGGTTAACCGCTGGGCAATCGGATTGTGGGTCTTTGGGGACCGAATTTTCTTTAACTCGTCCTTCCTGGGGAAAAGATAGCATCCCTGCCTTCATAAATATGGATTTGCTGGTCGTTTGGGGGGAAACGCCTCCCCGCCTCCAAAATCCCGTAGCAGAGGACTTTATCTGCAAATCACCTCGTAATACGATCTTTTGCAGTACGAGGTTCGCTGTTTTTCGTCGGACTGTTCACCGTTGGCCTTCCTGGTATGGTTGAACAGTGGGGAGTTGGGTTCCAGTCAGTGTAGTTCGCACGATCATTGCAACACTGAAGCTCGACGAGGACGGCAAGATGACAGCTGTAGGAGCCCGTACTAAAGCGATATTGGAATCCGTGCGGGTGTTCGAAGGAGACAACAGCCTTGAATGTATGTCCAAAGAAAGTGCCCCTGCACTTCACGAGTGTGTATGGTACCGTTGCCAAAATTTTGGATCCTAGCCACCACGCTGAGCCCATCAACATGTGGTTGTTCATTCTTTTCCACTACCTATTGGGTTCAATAATCTATCACATCTTTCGTACCCCCAGGGAGGATATTCTTGCTTTTTCAAGTCATGTTTCAAATTGTACAATTTATTCATTTTTAGCACATTTCATAGCGCAGTATCTGGGCATGCTTATTGTCTATCGATCGTCTAACTATGAATTCAACAGACGGAGCTTCGTGTGAGTCTAGTCTCGAGGCCTTTTCCTTGGGCGATGATGTGTATGTCGGTAGTGGCAATGAGCGACTTGGAAAGATAGCGTTCATAGGAGAGACGCAGTTTGCAGCGGGTGAATGGATAGGTGTTATTTTGTCCACACCGAACGGAAAGAACGACGGCTCTGTTGGCGGCGTCACTTACTTTACTTGCCAACCGTCTTACGGTATTTTTGCGAAGCGCCAAAACCTGCGTCGGTTTACTCTTTGTGAAAAGAGTCCAATCGTAAGTTTTTCAAGACCTCCAAAGTTTATCTCAGACTTAATCCCTGAATAATTGCTCACCTTTATGCTTGCACCAAGGGTCGTGTTTGGGACTGATGCTCGTGGTTGTATCATGGTCTGGAACGCAGTTATATTCTGTGCACGGGGGTGCTTCATTCGTATAACCCTCCTTTTTCTGTCTATGGTGGTCTTTTGGGCTTTTGGCTGTTTGGTTATTCTGCTGCAGTAGAAAGATGGAATCTTTTTATCGCTCTTTTTTTACTCAGGTTGTATCATTCGTGGATAGTTCCTTGATCTTTTATGTTGCACACAGTCGTGTTGTTTTCCGGTGCCTTGTAAGTGAGAGCGCTACATGTTGGTAGACCAACCAGTACCACGGAACTGGACCTAGCTGAGGGTTAGGAACGTGAACTTTTGGTTGGTATATTGTCCTAAGGTCACCCTCGGAATTTCCACTCCTTAGTTGACTTGCGAACTATGCTGTAATAGGGGTTGGTAGGTGTAATTTGAAACTGAATAAAATCTATCTGTCTTGTAAGGCAGCTGCCACGCAGAAGAGAATTAAAAAAGTGATACAGAAACTTCCCCCGCAGTCATCCTTCAAGGGTGTTTGCGGGTACCCTTACTTTAGAGTCTCCAAGTGTTCACGAAATACACTGGTTGTTTCATCATAAGTGAGTTTTCAAAGGGCCGAGATGGCCCAAGTGGTTAAAGCGCGAGTCTACTGACCGGAAGGTCCATGGTTCGAACCCGACCTCTGCCTCTCGACTTCCCCTGTCTAGGCTTGGGCAACCTGGCAGTATTCCACCCCTCGTGCTTCCTTCGGGTGGCATGGCAGCTGGGCACCGAAAGGGTGTTACAGCTGAACGACGACGAGTTTTCCAAGTTGCGATAAGAAGTATCTTCCTTCTGCTTCTGAGATACCTTTGTCGTTTGTCATCAGAATGTAAGAATTCACACTGATGCTTGAGACAGCCAATTCTCAAGTCAACTTGGTAAGTTGGCTTCCACACACCAGTGCTCAGATCCTGGTGTTTCGTACCACGCGGTGTGGGTTCACATATAGCCATCTTGTTTTCACGTGTGTCCATGATATTCTCGCTTTCCTTAATTTTTGTGATTTTCTGGCCGATCAGTGGACATGTATCACTTGTCCTAAAACGTTTTCCCTACATAAACCAGAAACGGTTGGTTTTGAATACGGTTTGCTGAACTCAACTTTTCTGACTGCTACTAGTAAGGATACTTTTTCGCCGAAATCCAACTGGTTTTGTGGTCTTCATACTGGCATCTGGATTTTAAAGAATAGCTATCAAACTTCATACCTGTTTCTGCAGTCTGGATCCATATACACGTTACTTGGAATACAAGGTATGAACTCGAAATTTGAGTTGTGAAAACGTAAACTCCATTGATAAGTTTGAGACTGCTGTCTACTAAATCTATATGTCTCGGTGATTAGCCTGCCCTCTAATGATCTGAGGCCCGTCGTTTGAGTACTGTTGAGTTCTTTGACTACTATTCAGGCTTGCGTAACGTGTTATTATCGACCCTTGTACTTTCTGAGGATTATGTGTTGGTTGTGTCTGCCGTTGGTAATGATCTGGTAAAAAGGAAGCATATGTGAACATCTTTCCTTGTGGATACTTTTCTTTAATAACTGAATTCGGGTTTCCTCATCCCTTAGTTCAATTCTACGGCATGAGCTTTTTTGATTCACCATTTATACATATCGCCGACTAAGAATCCCTCACCTTCGTATCTGTCGTTATACCCAGTTAATTGAACTATGTGGTATTTTCACGGTATCCATGGAGAGCCAGTCGCTAACCGCTTGTGTAAAACCTATTGCAACCGCTAAAATGCGAACCGAGTTCCGAGTAAGCTGTTATCAGGAATGCTTATTGTTTTGCTTTTAGCATTTAGGTACAACTTCGGATGGTGATCGAGAGCCTCATGCGTCCCCTAAGGCGTCCGTCTCACCGTCCCCTGTACTACCTGCATCTGGCGGATCTAGGCCGGAGACCCGACAGTCCCAGTTTCAGCTTGGAGACCGTGTTCAGATATCTGGAGGTCGTGTCGGAGTGTTGCGATTCTTGGGTCCGACAGAATTCGCTGCTGGTGAGTGGGCGGGGATTGAGTTGGATGAACCCCTAGGCAAGAACGATGGGTCCGTTGGAGGGAAACGGTACGTCTTCCACTTTTTCTGAAGCCACCGTCGCCTTTGTTCATTGTTCTTATTTCCTGTAATTCTACAAGCATTGCTATTCTCCTCCAATTTCCAGCTACTTCGCCTGTAAACCCAACTTTGGTTTATTTGCGGCGGCTAACAAGCTAATGCCTGCCGGTTCCCAAGTTACTGCGCGCAATAGCGCGGGTGCAAACAACCGGTGAGTTGTTTTTATCAACTTTTTTGTTGTACGCGATTTGCAGATTTTTGGGTAGCATACTGTCAAATAGACACATGTAATCTCACTAACCAGTTTACATTCGGGTCTCGCCCGACCTTACAACCCTGTTTCCAGTAGCGATGATTCTTGGTATTCCCGAATATGCGATATGGTCGACTATTTGGAGCCTTCCAATGTTTTCAGGCGTTTGTTAAATTGTAGAGACCACGTAGTTGTATGAGACGCGAAATTCGAACTTCTGTGATGTTTTGCTCTTCCACGAAGACACGTGTGCGTGTCAACATATCTTCCGCTATTCCTACCAATGGCATTTTCAAACACTTTGATAGTAGCTTTGCGCACCCTAACTGAGCATTAGCTTCTAATATACTTCCTCTTTGTCAAAGTTGGAAAAGAGCTACTATAAGCCTGTCAATCGATGAATTGAATTGAATAGGTCGGATCTGAGCGAATGGCTTGTCTCTCTTTAGCCTCCGAGCTGTCGGTCCTGACGAACTCTCACCCGCTCTGTTCAAAGATGTAGGATGAAATCTTCACTGTTTGCTTGTCTAGCTTAATTGCCTCTGTCTGGCGAAAAAGATCACCCCAGTCAGTTGGGGTAATTCAGTGGTAGTGCCCATTTCCAAAAAAAGGTGCTCACAATGGATGTGACAGTCATGGAGGAGTTGAATTGATCCCCATTGTAACCAAGCCCTTTGCGTTGCGTGTTTTACGTCGTCTAACGAAGGAGCGTTATGACGGGAATCGATAACAGCAAGTCTGGTAGGGGCTGTGTGAACCACACCACCTCATCCTGTCCAGTAGTAAAGTGACAACACGCATGTAGGCGCCCTAAAATCTTAACGTTTCTTGATTTCAAGAGTGCGTTGGATTCCGTCATTGGTGAGGTAGTGAAGCTCATTCTAGGGGGTTTCCAAACCCCCTGTGTTGAGATATTTCATTGCGAGAAATTTGTTGACCTGGAATATGCGGATGACATTGTTCTCATTTCTGAAGAGTACAGAAAGTGCAAGCATCACTAAGAAATCTGTTCTAGTTTATCCAGTCCTTAGTCATGTGCTTCGTACCCACAAAGTGCGAATTCATGCTACTGGACACGCAGCTTTGTACACCCAATAAGAACTTGAGGAGTGACACTGGAACTTGCAAGACATTATATGTATCTTGGAAGTTGCATCGATTCTGACGGCAGCTAAACAGGCAAAGTCAACACACGAGTCTCAAGGGCCAGAATTGCTTTTGCCAATATGTGCCACTTGAGACATCAAAAGGCATATCAATGGGTTTCAAAAGATGCGTGTATCAGACCGTAGAGCGCGCTGAATTGTTGTTATGCCGCGAGACATAGCTACTTCGGGTGCAGAACTTGAAACATCTTGAGATCTTTGGCCACCGGCGTCTCAGAACTATAGCTGGAATAAGCTGGAACCATTGAATTTGGAATTAGTTGATCAAGAGGAGGGATCTGAATGAAGCAGATGGTACTTCACTAAGGAATGCATCCAGCACAATAAGTTAAGTTTATTGGGCCATGTGTTTCACATGCTGGGTTACCGCCTGCTGAGAAGGGCCTTATTCCGCGTGCCTGATTCGAAGTTGCGGAAACCTGAAGGTGAACAGAATATGAATGAAAGATATTAAGGATATGAACGAAAGATCTCACAAAAAGTTTGGGCAATTTCGGTACTGTGCGCCTTCTAGGATTGGTTCCACCTGTGCCTTCCTGTGCTTGGTTGGAGACACTGAACGTTCGGCGGTGTCAGTTTCCATCCAGATTGCCTAACTGAGTGTTGGAGGTGTAGGTACCTCGGAATTTTGTGGTAGGCTAGCCCTAGGTCCTCCATGCTCCATATTCTTTCTTTGGATTTGCTCAAATAAAGTAGTTGTATGGCGGTAAAGCACCGGTGTTTGCTTGTGCTGCTGCCAGTGAATTAAGATGAACACGGATTGTTGATAGGATAACGAGTTGTAACTGTGGTTGTTGCACTTTTATCGGCTCCTGAGTGTAGCGTCTTTGAGCTCGCTTTACTCTAGTACATTTGCGATACATCGTTTTACTCTTTTCACTTCCACACCCTTTTATTTTTATCAGGCTCACACACTGGGTTCTGAGCATAATTGCAGGAGTGAATTATTGTTAACTAAGCTGGGCCATGCATCCGCATACAGTAAAACTAAGATAATCCTCCATCCGAATCAGCATGCCTCTGCGATTGTCCACTAATATGCGCTTTCAAACCTGCCACCGATTGCAAGCTTCTTTCCCGGGTGATACTTTAACAAAATGGATTGATGCTATGTGTGCCTGGATGGAAAAGCAGACAGTGCGCCAGTCTCTCTGCTGCCGGGTAAACTTAAACCCGCGCCTTCAGATTTTCACTCTACTCGTATCATATCACGGGTGACTAGAAGTTCTCGGCAAATGTTTTGAACAGGAATTAATGACTCACAGTATATTTGTTCGACCACGTACTCAACACATCCACGGTATTTTGAAGCCCATCCCGGTTTTACACAGACGTCTACAGAATTGTTATGCTCGCGCTTGTTCGCCCAACGGTTTGACAGTGCATTGTTCGGAGGAGTTTTGTTAGATAGATATTGTAGTACTAAATCAGCCATGCTCTTTTCGTTCAAATCATCAAGCGCAGCTCACCTCCAGAACCATAAAATTACCCGCTGCAAATTCACTGCTGTGAATTCTTTACTGTTGGTCGATGTTGAGTCACTAACCAGTCAGTTCGGCTGGACGGCTACGGTCGCACGCCTCTTTACTCCCCGCTCTGCCTGTGCCTTCTAGTCAGCCATGGATACTCTCAACACACACCTGATCATCAGTCAAGCTTTTGCAGCAATCGGGCTTTCTTTTGGACGAACTAAAAGAGATTGACCATTAATTCTTCAGTATTTCCAGGTCTCAGGTACCCTTCATATCAGCTAATGTAAATTTGAGTGAATTGTTGTGTAACGGTGCTTTTCCTGGATAACAGATGAGTGTGAATTTCTGATTGCTCTGCGTGTTTATAACTTTTCCTTGCCCACTTGGTGAAAGTGAACCACAGTTAGTGTACTTTTCGGGGGAATTTACTCTTACTCTGATCGCTCTCGTGCCTTCATACTTGCTGTTGACTGCACATGCTATCGTTTTTTGTTTTAGTCGTAGCCAAGAATCCCTACTATCCTACTGTTCAAATTTGAGCTCTGTATCCCGCTCATACCGGGCTCAATATGCCCCCAGTGTTCAGGTGAGTCAGCTTGCCTTTGAGAGGACTGGTTCCGGTTTTGAATGAGCTGGCTCCGTTGATGTTATGGATCAGTGCCGCTCACAGTCGACCTTCACATGTGAGGTTGATACATAGGTCGGTTCACTTTTTTCTAACGGCACGTCATAAACGAACTGTGCGCTCATGGTGTCGGTAACCTTTTTCAATGTATCATTTTATTTTTTTTGATTTGACAGCCCTTTAGGCAGCTCCAGTCAGAGCATGGAGAGACACTTTTCCTCTTGCCGCTCCCAACCCTGGCAGAGCGCGCATTGTAGTGATTTCCGGGAACGCATGAATGAATTCGTGAGTTAGTGACGCGAGGGTTTCTTGAGAGTTTGGTATGAGTGATATCCTGAGTTCCATGGCTTTTGTTTGAGAGTACACCTCTAGCTTTTTCACAACCAAGATAGCAGATATGTACAGCGGTTGGACACAACCACCATCATGGCTGTTGTACGTAGACTGATTTTATCGGCATGGTCCTCTAGGACTGTTTCCATTTACTTACCTTTGAGCTTCACCGAAGGTCTAAAGTTACCAGGTACCCTAGTCTGTCCCGCCTGGTTTGCGAAGTGGCATGCCGAGGTGTGGCCGCTGTCAAGTGCCAGCGGCTTTTTGGCTCCGCAGGTAAGAGATGATTGTCAGGTAGAGGTCGAAGACACGAGTCGCCCCTTCAGAGCACAATCAGCCAATTAGACGAGGGTATCACTCCTACAATGACACTGCGTTCGCATCAGCTGCGATGGATAATGGGAACGGGTTAATTGTATTACCCTAGTTTTCCTTGCAGTGAACACTTTACAAGCTCGGATGGTTTCGGTCTTTCCACGACATATAGAGGGTATACGGTTGTCTTGATCGGTGCGAAGTATGGTGGAAGTGTACCCACTACTACTCTGCATTCACTTTGTTAATGCTTCCTGCGCTATCTTGCTTGTTTTTGGAAAACTGACGCTACCCACACTTTGTAGCAACGCAGCTATTAGCAAGTATGGAAAGAAAGAAGCCGTTCAGTTGCGGTATCCTTTCGATGCATAGCTTCCATGCCACTTGAGGAAATCAGGACGGCTGAGACACTACCAAGTTAGCCAAGCCTTAAACGGTTGTAGTGCACAACCATGTGTCTCATCAAATTGCACTTTTCAGTCTACTTTGAATCTACAGAGGTACGGTATTTCTTTCATTCATTATTTTTGTGATTAGCTGGAAGCTGTTTCTAGTCACGTACTTCACTTTTTTTTCCATAGAACCGCACAACTACTCCCACAACTCGACGTACAGGCTCTGTAGCTAATAATTCCGTACAAAAGGAACAGCTTTCTAATATCCAAACACTCCAGGTTAGTCAAACTTTGTTGCCACCCTCCTGTTTTTCCCCATCTTGCATTCGAGTCGTCTGTCTGAGCACTAGAGGTGTGGGCGCCTTGGAGGCTAACACTTTCGAACCGGGACGAGAGCTCTAACTGCTTACCTATAATGAACCGACGGGTCAGTGTTTGTTGAGCTTGCCTAGAAAATCTGTCTGTTTCAGCCAAATAAACTCTCCAAAGTTAGTACTGCTCTCGATATAAGCGATTTTAGGTGGATTCGGGATTCAAGGTGCATCACTTCACTTCGGTGGAACAAATGGCTGTTGAGTCCAGTACATACAATTAAGCTGGTGATTGAAAACAAATTTTGGGGTTACTTTTTTTTTTTACATCTACAGCGTTGATCAAACCAGTCTTTGTCGGTAAATAATGTCGTCAGGCACTCAAAATTTCAAGGGCGAAAGCCGCTATGAAAGTTATCAAAAAGTTATCATTGAAATAACTATAGTTCTCGTGCTGCTCCATCAGACACATATGTTCTCATTTCCTCAGATAAATTCACTGGTGTTAACCCATATCAAACGCGGTGACCAAACTCCGCAAAGCCCACCTGTCACAACATATCCTCCACTGTGGTCGGAACTTTGTATCTGTGGTCACTGGTCCGATACACATTATCTTCGAGGCTGGGTCACCTGTTCTTAGCCACACCAGATTCTGTGCGTCTTACCAATTAATGCCAATGGATGCTGGTGTAAAGCGTGTAACGCCATCCCCTGGTTAGTGGTCGAATGTGTTATCTTGATTAGAGACTGCATTCACGGTGGACATATTGAATTCCCAACCTAGTCACATTGAACAACAGCTGATCACGTGTTTCGTTTTAAATGCAGAACTGTGGCTTTGCCAGAGAAACCACGTAGGTGATGGTCTGCTGGCGTACCATGAACCAGTGTTCAATTTTACCTTTTCTTGTAAGGACGTTTTAACCCCTCATGACTTTCTTCCCATAGAGATCACACTATAGTCACTATATGTCAGTCAATCGTACCTGTGGCCTTTATTTGATCGATATGTGAAGCTTGACTAAATCGCTAAATCTCTGTTTTTTTTTGTTGACCGTTGTTTGTTGCATTGTTGAGTGAATTGAGGGTTTTTGTTTTAATCCCTTCTCAGCGACTTATCCGCGAAAAAGAAGAACACATCAGCCAACTGCTAGAGGAGCGTGACATTGAGCGTTCGGATTTGGCTAAAGCCACGTTAGAAAGGGAACAGGTGAGTTTCATTTTGTGAAAATCTCATCAGTAAAATCCCTCTGCAGCGACCGCTGACAGACCCAATCGTGAAAAGTTGCTTCAGGGAGCAAATGGTGTGGGTGTTGCTGTAAGGCAGCCCTTATGTCTGAGGTGAACTGGTCTGAACGAAGGATCTCTCACTCTTATTCTAAAACAGGAGCAAAGTCGTTGATACCACGTCCTTTATTATCAGGAATTGAAACTCATTTGACGGCATCGATCGCTGGGGACAACTGATACGTAAAGGTTTGAGTTGGATGGACATTCCGCAGGAAAGATGACGGTCGATCATGTAGTTGTACTCATGACCGTGCCAGGGTGACAGGCGCCAAATCCCTGTTAGAATAACTCGGCTGGCAAATCCGGCATCACATAGGCTGGAGCAACTGAATATGCTGACCTTTAACCCAGGATTGAGTTGCCTGGTCTACGCTGAAGTTCGGTCAAAATGTTCTACACCACATCAGCGGTCAGAAGAGTACGCAATCATGGATCAGTCTCTTAGTTGAAGTGTGCCCTTGAACTTCCTAACACTTTATATCTTATTACCCATTTGGAACTGTTGACATTGGTCAATTTACTTTCAGACTGTGTTCTGTTGAGGGATGGTTCTAGAGTAGGTTTACCTAGGTGGGGATCTATGCCTCTACTTGGGAGCTCCACTCGCGCGCTATGTATTACTGTGACTGTATTTGGCCGAATATGGACCTACTCAATTATCTACTTTTGCTGAAGGATCCTGAAAATCTCTAAACGATGCAAATATTTGCTTAGATATTTGTTGACCGTCATCTGCCAAACGCTTAAAGCGCTTAACACAATGTGACACTGCCGAGTTGGAGAGTAGCCAGTTCTCGATGGTGGGGTAATCGACGGGACCGGAAATCCTTTAACTGATGTAACTGTCGCTCGCCCTCTGTTCGTATTCCTTTTTTGAATAACTTATTAGTGCGCGGTTCGGAAGTCTCTGTCACCAACCACAGGACTGAGACTTACCAGCACCGATAGCCCTAATTGGTTCATAAACTAGATACCTGATCCTGCCTACGATTTTCTCAACACTCATATGATTGTCAAATCTGCTGTAACTACACAGCATCTGTGGGCTTTATTTGAGCTGAGAGCGCGAAATGTTCTCATCTTGAAACCGGATAGAGGTTCAGATGTCTTATGGTTGAGCAAGACTACTCATCCAAGATGTTTGTGACACTAAATGACACGAAAGTGCAGATTACTTAATAAAGAACCTACCAGCAACGTAGAAAGCCGAATAGCACATCACCTCGATTTGCTTTTCAAACGCAGTTGGATTGACAATGTGCCACGCAGACATCTGAAGCTGAGTGATTATTCTATAACTGAGCTCTGAAGACTCATAAGCCTGGTATATCGTTGCGACTAGTCCTGGCCTTATCGAACGCAATACAACAGTAACTGACGCGTTGGTTGATATTTCGAAGCCTAATTTAAAGGTTGGCCAATACAATTTCACAGATTGACTGGATCTCATTGGCGAGTTAGTCCTTACTCTTCAGAGTGAAAAGATGTGCTCTGTAGATATGCAGTTGGTTTTTGCTAACGTCCGTCTACACGAAGCCGTCGACTTTGTATGTGCCCTGTCTGAGTTGGGGAGTTTTCTCCTTCCCATTGCGACAGGTTTTCTCAAGCAACTTCTGTTGTGCACTGAGAAAGTCACTTCCATGTTCTTGAACTCAGCTTATCAACAGGTTAGTGATGTCGCGACGGTTTGCTCTGCTAAACGTAGCGTCTGCGGCAGACCTACATTGTACTGCCAACATATGCACTTCTCCAGTTTCGTCTCGTTTAAGTACAAGCGTTTACAAGTGCACGTAAGGTTTTTAGACCAGATGGTGTCGCTTACAAAAACTTTGGAGCAAAACACACGCTTAAGAAGGAATTAGACTTAGCAAGCATGGTGCTGCATCTAAGTAGCCTTCGAGAGACAACATAGTCAATAGCAATGCAGCACCTAGCGGCAGCACTATCATCAATCAAAGGAGGCCAACTTACTGGGGCCAGGTTACACTGTGTATACCAGCTTGTGTGTAAATGTGCGGCACATTGACCTATCCGGTCTCTAATCACGTGATATACTTTGTCGTGAATGGTACTATAATATTTTCTTCACGGGGTAGACTACTCATATGGTTGCTGAAAATCATTTGACAGCCCACGACCGGTTTCACTCTAATTGCGGCTCATTAGGTAAGCACAGTCCCCGAGATTTCCTGAACCTTATTTTCTACTTGACCCCAAATTGGACAGATTTAGACAAATACAATCATTTTCGCCTACCTGATGAGCTCCCATAAGGGCGAAATCGGTCATGGGTGGTCGAAGATTCTTCAACAACCTTAGAGTAGTTTCCTTTACGAAAATATATCGCGATATCTCGAATATCATACCGGCTGAAACATAAGGCGGCTTTTGTGCAGCACATTCAGTTGAAGAATGTGGTAAACGAGAGATTCAGTTGGGTCTTCTGTGAAAACCAGATTGATAAACAAGCGTGAGTATTCAATCAATTGGAAAAAGTTTGTAACCGATTGAGAAGTCATCGCTTCAGAAGAGCTTGGTAAACAATCGGTAGTTTTTATTTGGGCAACGTTTCGCTTTTGACACGAAAGCTTCATCAGGCCAAGTGAACAGGTCACCAAATTGGCCAGGTTATAAGACAGACGGGGAACCAATCAGTAAGTCCTCTTCA
>NW_008751802.1:1252655-1259565 GCF_000715545.1 Opisthorchis viverrini
GAGCCGTTAATTGACACTCAACACTGATCTAGTGTGAAGAGGACTTACTGATTGGTTCCCCGTCTGTCTTATAACCTGGCCAATTTGGTGACCTGTTCACTTGGCCTGATGAAGCTTTCGTGTCAAAAGCGAAACGTTGCCCAAATAAAAACTACCGATTGTTTACCAAGCTCTTCTGAAAAGTGTGAGTGTTTGTCGGTTTGCTATATTACACTTTTCCCGTAGTTGACCTTGGTACTGACGGGGCATACGATACACTTGCATCTACCAGGTTCCGTATGCTCACTGTTATCCAGACTTCTAGAGATCCAAATGTTTCAGGTGTACTTTTTTGTTCACAAAATTTGAAGAACATGGTTTACCCCTCTGTTAAGTGACGCTAAGCAGTATATTATTATCCAAGAACATTACTCCTCTCATGAAATCTCTTCGACTTGTTGGGTGAACATTCGCTAGTTTCCGTGCGACCTAATGTCCTCTTGTTGGTAAACTGTAAGCGACGAGCGTCAAGCTCTCTATACGCCAAATCTTGAGTCAGAGAGAGACAGAGATCATTTCCGATTTTCCTTTGTGATTACTTATCCGCAATCTATCACCTGTAAGTGAATTGTATTTTTTCTTTAAAACTGGGATTGGTCGAAACCTGCTAATAGCAATGAAACAGATTCTTATCAAGGATATACTTGAGCTCACCGGACTCAATATCCTCACTACGTCTTATCTATTCTTTCCGATTCCGTCCACATGGAATGCTGTTTGGCATCCATAATATGGTCGATCTCCGCTCCACTCTAAAGTTGCCCACTCTTGCGCTTGATTCTTTGGCCTGTTCTTTCTTATTAATAACAATTTTGTGTCTAGTTGGCTACAAGAGTGACAGTATGCTTGAATAAGCAGAAACTCCATGGGAGCAGGCGGTTGGCGCCAAAGGTGCCGTTTAGGAAAAGCCGTATCCTCTTTCGATAGTCACTAGTGGAGGGCTCATCCATCATTTCCCCATGTATGTCTTTCCCTTTGCAGGCTGAACTAGCAGTAATTAATCAGCGGCACCAGATCGAGCGGCTAAATCAGCAGCTGGAGAACATGGAAGCCGCACATCGCATACTACAGGAGGACCATGAACAACTGTTGACGCGCCTACACGAGGAAAGAAAGTTAGTTGGTTTCCACACTAGTCTCACAATATTTTCCCGTACCACAAGTGAACTTATATTTCTCTTGCCTTTATAAACCAACTTTTGAAGCTTTTTGCTGGCTGTTATTCTGCTGGGGGTCGAAATTGCAATTAAGCGGACGCCTGCCAACCCAAATTTCTCCTAGTCATTAAGTTATCACACTCATATAAGTATTGCAAATAGTTCAGTCTCTAAGGAACCGGCTACTGACCACGGTGCTCATGGTTCGATACCAACCTCATCTTTCCAGTTACTCCTCTTTAGTCTTGAGTAATCTGGCGTATCTAAGCACCCGTGTTCCCCTTGGGAGGCGTGGCAGCTATGTAATGAAGAGATTCCCAGCTGAAAAAGAACATGAAGGAACGCCACTTAAAGTGGCTGACGGGGTTTAGCGTAGGAACTCACTTTCCCCTTCAGTTTACCGACGGTACGATCACGATGCGACTGTTCATTTGGGGATCTTAGGAGCAGATTTTTCGGGCCTCGAGCTGAGAGTGAAGCACCGAACATATTTACAACCACATTACGGTATTTGGATGCAAACTGATTGTCCTATGGTTCGTAGGTATCTTCTCGCTGTGGTCCCAACAAACCTTCCTGTGCTTCGTTGATACTTATAACCTCTATACTGCATCGTTGATGCCGCACACTGTGGTTAGCACACCATGCCTTCCTGGTTTTACAACGGAAGCTTTGTCTGTTATACTTCCGTTTTCCCTTCCTGTTACTGATGGAACCATTTTCCCAATCACACTCGAATGCTCCAATGAGGGACGTCCTGTGTCTGGAGTTATTTTCAGATTCCCACGACCCTGTCTTCAACACCTCCACAATAATTAAGGACGCGCCAATGAACCGCACAAGAGACATCCGATACAGTCCCACGGGACCAGAAACCCTTCTAAAGGAGTCACCAAGTCACTAATTGACCAGTTTATCTAGTCGGTTCTTCGGCATTAATTCCGAAATCGTTGATGGAATAATTGTGTATAAGGCACACCCACTAAACAATACTCACTCGTCAAATCGATCCAGTTTGTTTCAGGTCACTGTTCTCAAGCCGAAGTGCGCCTGCTCACTTACGCGCCAGAGCTCACGTACAAGGTTGTCCCAGATTTTTCAGCTTAACCTCTGAGTTGGGGCACAAAATTACTACTTTAGGCCTAAGTTACACGTTATCCCCCCTGGGTCTTCAGGGTTTATTTTCGTTAGGGTATCAGTAATGTGGTAGATTCGTTCAATGCGTAATCTAGCATTGGGTCATAGGACAGCCACCTTGCTGCATTATTTTCACCGCTGCTGGCCACCACGCACAGAGAGAATTGAGATGAGGAAAGCCCGAAAACGCCTGCCTTCTAGAATGAAATGCTGCGCCCATGAAATCGAGCGGTTCCCCAGAATGGGTCATAGCGATGCAAGTCCTAGCCGCTGCATTACTGATCCATATTGTACTGCATAGTGAATGAAGTTGTGCATCTGAGGAAACGTGGAGCTCGGCGCATTTTTGTTGTGTAACGCCCGCGAGTGGGTTGCCTTCATGTATCTGTGGATGGCTCTTGTGTTCACAACGGCTGTGCAGCTTATCTTGCTAACCGTGTATCAACACCTGAATTCCCTTATAACATCCCCTCTCTGCTGTCATTCGGAGTTCGGTTTGCCAACCAGATTGGAAACACCCTCAGGGTGGGACACAGATTCTCTTTGTAGCGACGAATTTGGATATCGTTTTGGAGCGATTGGACCTGTCGCATCCTGTGGGGCGAAATTATCCCCATTCAATGTTTAAGCGTGTTTCAATCTTATGTATGTATCTATGGACATGCACACGAAGTTACACAATCTGAAAAGTGTTACACTAGTGAAATGATCATGTGAGGCTCAACAAATGGCTTATCGAGCCTGAATTTTTTAATTAAGCGTCAGCGGTCGTGTAAACCAAAGTGGTCTTTTGAAGACAAAAATCGGTGCCATTTTCGGCGGAAGAATTGGTCTAAGGCACCCGCCATAATGGGCATCAGGTCTACATGCAAAGGAGCTAGGTGATCTTGAGAAGATTTTTAATGGCACTGAAAAGACGGGTTCTTTCAGACCATTTAAAAAAATCTTCCCTCAGGAAGCAAAACCTCTTGAACAACGAACCTTTCTCTTGTTGGTGAAGAAAGTACACTAGCAATTACTCTGCTCAGTGTTTCAACATGCATTTCCATACCAGTTAAATGCCTTATGTAATTAGCAATAAATAAACAATAAACAAATAATATACAAGAAATAACAAATGTTATTTTGAATTATTTTGGCTCGATGACTTCGAGTAACTGAAGACAAACCTAGGCGTTTGACATATACACAGTAGCTGGAATTTAGCCTGGATGATCAAGCTGCTCTCTGGCGAGACAGCCTGTATCTCAATGAAAAATGTCTTAATGACCAGGCAGTTGCCTTTTCTTTGGAGCGTGCTATCTATGGGGGCAATCCCTTGAAAGCGAGGGGGTGTTATGTTTTGATCGAAGAGGATTTTGGACCATAATGCTTTGTTTTTACAAGCCACTCAATGCTAAATTAGAACAAAGCGAAACAACAGTTTTGGACAGCGACATGTAAAGAAGAAACAAGACTCATTCGCAGTTGCATGACTCCTAGTAAGCAGCGTTTCCAGTACTTGTTCGACGACACTAAACAGTCTTATTCAACGTGGAACCTTATCGAGAAATGGTTGTGGTCTTGTCTGGCATGAGATTCCACGAACTATAAACGCTTAATTATTCTGGATGTTACATGTTCGACTAGGTTTCTTGCTGAGGTTTACAACGAAACGTATTGATGATGGCCAACAGGGTCGGCATCAACACGCTAGGCGTAGTTTCTAGTCATTGGTCAGTTGATAGTTCTACTGGGCAGCGTCGCGAACCTTCAGGGGTCTGGACAGTTCTGGTGATACCGTATCTTGCATTCAGTCTTTCTAAGGATTTGATCATTCACTTTTGGCCCCTACCCCCATGTAGTTGCTGAGCTTCCGGGCTTAAGAGAGACCACCCCTCAACTTGGGATTCGGGCCAGTTTTTGATGTCTGTTTTGACTAGACTTCTTAGAGGGGCACAGAAATGCATCGGCCTCGATTGTATACCGTGCTTCTCGAGTTTTCCTAAATGTTGTTAGTTGCAAGTTCTAAAGGCTTTCCGTTGGCAAGGTAGTTTTTTGTTTTTGTGCGTCAGTTTTAAAAAAATACAATAATATGTGCAGCATCGCACGTTCCGTTCATTTGGGAGTAGCGGATATCATGTTGTCCCTTTTATTGTTTGATTTACACCTATGTTCACGTGACTTGCTCGGATGCGCCAATGTGGATGCGAGTGCTCAAAAACACTTTTTCTTAACGTCGAAAATGGGCGTGGTGGCTAACAATATAGACTAGTTGTTCTTTTATTAGCAGTTTCTGCGCTACAGCTGGAGCTCTTTTACCCCTGCTAGCTTGCACTGCAATCTACGCTGTTATTGGGGAGTATTTTTTGAGACATAACAATATATGTAATGGATTTGAATGTAAAAAGTGGACTTTTTCCATGTTCCGAAGTTTATTCGCGGTAGTTTAAAACAAACCCGACTATTTCGTTAAATTTTAACCCAACAAGACTCCCAACCTGTACCCTGTTGGCATCTGTTAAGGAGGATTTTGTTTCGAAAGGGTATGACGTAAAAGGCGATACCGAACCACTGGAAAATGGTCGGAAAGTTTGATTCTCACTGGGGGCCTGGTAAGTGCCAAACAACGGGCTCAGATTTTAATAAGTCTTCAGTAAAAAATTGATTTGACCCAAGTAAGCTCAGTCGAACGAGGCATTCTATCCTTGACTGTTCTATCAATGTCCACCTGATAAGTCCTAATGGGACGGAATGTACAATAAACGGCCACGTATTCCGTTTTTTCTAGAAGCTAAGTGGTTCTCCTTCGGGCGCTGCCAACACCCAAAATACTATTGAAAGTTTTTCATGTGGTCTCTCCAGGCAGTGACAACTACAATAATTAGCCATCTGAATGATCAACTTATTTAGTGTTGATGCTTCCACCGCAACCATCAAGATATATTGTTTTCCTAGCCGCCCCCTCCCCACTTAGGATAAGCACCTTTTCGACCAATACGCTGTTTTGACTGCATTCTGTCTTACAATACACTTAGTACACTCCTTTATATGTGGGGACTCACTAGTAGTCAACTTTTCAGGATATTTTAGGTCTGATATTAGTCTTGCTAACAATGTTCAAGTAGACTGTCTGCCTCCACTTCTTAGATTTTCTGGTCTCATTATGCCTTTCCATCCACACGCAGACAAACTCTAGGCCAGTATTCACTTGACCATTTAGCCCATCGGCACTATGAACTGAAGAAGATTGTCTTGCCTTAAGAACTGTTAGTTGTTCCTCAATATCATTTATTTTCGGTGTACGCAATACAAACAATTAGAGGTTGACGGAAACGCGGGAACTGCGCCTACCTGATGAGCCCCAAGTAGGGCGAAACTGGTCGTGGGCTGTCGAAGAGTTTCCAGCAACCTTGTGAGTAGTTTCCTTTATGAAAATGTTCCCGGTTCTACACTATTCGTCGGATAAAGGTTTACTCGGAGGGGAGCGCACACACGAGGATTTCCGATGGATATCTCACCGGCTACAACATTTTCGCGACCTCGAGAGCAAGGGTGGCCGCATTATTCAGAGAAGAATAGATTAATACAGATAACCTAGCATAGTTACACAGTCCTATTGGAGTTTGAGTCGTTATAGGGAGGTTTGGTAGCTAAATGACGAGCATCCTTTCGTCGATTTACTCACCCTCCCATATGTCAATGACTAGTCATGCGAGTCACCCATACCGTATTGGTTGGTGTCATAAGTCACTGCTGATTCTTGTTGTTCGATATCCAATGAGCTCGTTTGGCTGCATATTGCCGTTAGGCTCGGTAGAAACTTGTGTCATCCGGGCGTTATTATGCTAAAACGCCCTTGGGTGGATGACTAAACATCGTTTAATATACTCCTCGAAGTACTGTTCTGTGAAAACCAGCATGACCTTGAAAGACAATTGTACGAAGTGACACATGTACAAATGTTCGGCTCATCTCGATGGCACATAACAGCCACTGCTTCTGTCCGCTACTCTACACATTTGATCAATCTTTTGAAGCTTGCATAAATCCTGTTCATGCTGTAAACTTTAGTTACTTATGTGTCTCTCGTATGCTGTGACGCTGTTTACAAGATGTGAGTACTTTTGCTTTAATCAATCGGAACTCGTAACGGCTTTTCATTCCTGTGCGTGTTAATTCGGTACATTCAGTGTATGTGCCACGCGACGGATAAATTGTTCGACCAGAACATATATATACTTTTCCTGCTAACCGTGTGACTGATCAGTGTCCACAGCTAGGAGTCATAATGCAGTTGTAGTACGATTAGGTGAGTTTAGACTGTGGGCAGCTGTAATCGCATTCCGTCTTTGTAGTGGGTGTGTAGTGTATGTCGTGTGAAATAGGTATGGAGCGCTCTTGAATTGAAACAGACTTTCTGCTATATGTACTGTTTGTCACTGAAAAACAGTTTCTCAGAGCTTAGGCATACAGCAGGCCAAACTCAAATCATGGCGGAACTAAATAAGCTGCTGTGAATATCTGTGAACATGTCTCTGCCTATTCGGTTGTGTGATCATCATATATATATATATATATATATATATATATACTCT
>NW_008751802.1:1259826-1273897 GCF_000715545.1 Opisthorchis viverrini
ATATATATATATATACTCTCCTGTATCCTCTCTAAGTGCCGGTTCATCACACTGCTGACCAGCCGCTCTTGACTGAACGGTTAAATGTTCAAACAACTAGCCGGGAAGGTGCTAGTTCGAAACTCTGGAGTTTCGTAAGATGCGCACTGCTGATGATTCCCAATAAGGATGAGACAGTTGTACAGTACTTCTTACCGATTCAGCATAGAAAGTCTTCGCATACAGGACAAAATCTCCAATAAATGAGGAAGCCATTTAATTGAGCGAAATGGTTCCGGAAGAGGGGACGAAAGTTTATTTATGTTGTATCGCCTATAGGTGAAAACGTATCTGCCGCCATCATTTGGCATTTTTTCCGTGTTTGCGTGCTGATGACACTCCATCAGCGTCCTTTGGTCCTCACATGTAGTTGCCATATTTGGCCCCAGAATAGCATACCCTAATAAAGCGGAAATTCCAAACGAGTTTGATCCGAAAGGTAAACGGGATCAAGTTTGCTAGAAGAGTGCTACTTCTCAGCACAACTACGTCGTATCCATGAACAAAATATGGAGGTACAATACAGTTGTACCTCTCTGGCGGGAACCTACTATTCAAATTCGCATCATTGGCCAATTAAAATTGATCCAAAGCATGATCTTCATAAAAGAGTAAAATGGTATTTCGAGATTAATCGAAGCTTGAATTGCTTTCATAAAGTGGAAAAATACATTCTCCCCTTAAGAATATATCGGGTATAATGGCTTTAAAACACCACCTCTATGAGTTTAAATCACAGCCACTCTTCAACCTGATTCGATTCCGAGCGGTGTTTTGGAGGTATATGATTTTATTCCGATCCTTCTCTTCAGTTGTTACTTTTTATGTGGTTCAAGATGGCTCGGAGGTCAATGCATAAGATGTTCGCAAGGCTGCAACCCTAACTTCTCGATTACTTCTGTCAAGTTTTGATCAACATGACGGTGACTTGGTCTCCGTTCGTGTTTCCAGCCGCATAACAAGATGTATCAATGGCGTGTCTAAGGTTATCGATTTTCCGTTTTACCTTACTCTTTATGTACTGGCCTTATCCTAACATGTTTTTGCTTGTTTTTTTCGCAGGAAGGTAGATGATTTACAGTTTCGCATGGAAGAGGAGAAGATAACCAAGTCCACATTAGAATCCCTCAATGCAGACGATGAGTCTAAGATATTTGAACTTGAAGAAGCCTTGATGTTAGCTCGAGAGACGAATGAACAAACTGAGGCTGAACTCTCTCGCGTTCGTGAAGAACTCGCTGCTCTTTTAGCACGGCAGGAAACATCACGCCGTGATTCGAAAAGTACCGAAACAACAGTACAACAGTCGGCCTCCTCCTCACAAACTGAAAGCATAGAACAAGAAGAATCGGAGAGGTCTCCGGGTGGAGCTCAACCCCAGACTAAGGTATTTTTCCCTTTTCGTTATCTACTGTTTTTTAACGTTGTCGACTTCTGACTACTGATGAGATTTACCGTTTCGAGTGATCGGTTTTAGTAGACAGCGATATGTGGGCGGATTGCTTCTAAAAATTCAAACTTTGCAAGTGTGCCCAGATGAAGCGCTTTAGAAAAGCGTGTGACATGATAGCGGGTGCTAAACAGCACCCCTCGATTTTTGTTATTGTTTGCGAATGGTTTCGGGTATTAGTGATCCAGTGAATATTTGGAGACCGTTGTTTGGCGTTCCAGTTGTCGTAAAGTAAAGCTGTAGCAGTTTATGACTAAGTCTGATTGGTTAAACAATAGCGTGTAGTTTATTAATCATCTCCTTTGAAGTTCTGTCTTTTCTTATCGATAGCTGGAGCACGCGGCGAACGTAGCGACCGTCCAGGTTGAAAATCAGACCTGAACCACCCATCCATGGAATTCCACATTATCTTTTAAAAGCGATGGAAGATGGGTGGCCCGTGCAATGGTGATTCAAGTGCCTTGGCTGTTTGTTACTGAATCCTCTGCTCTATATTGTCCTATTCAAGCTGGTTTATAAGTGACTGAGTTCTATCTGTTCGTAATTCGGCTGTGCTTTGCCTACTAGTACATGTTTGAGCACACATCTACCACTTCTCAGTTGTCGGTTCATCACCTCCTAATTGTTTTCATCCACTCATGGAGGGGCAGATGTTTGTGCTTGGTTTGGGTTTTTCCAGGTTTTGATTTCGCGAACGTGCCCATCCTTTCTCGCTTTTCTGAAAATACGACAGGATGTCAAAGTGGGATCGCCAAGGCGGATGTCCTTACATCAGGAAAACATGGTTGGTCTGACCAGTGTGGCTCCGTCAATTCACGGACCGGATGTAGCTTTGCAAACCGAACTAGACCGTCTGCACCGTGAAATCGCTGACCGAGAGAAAATAGCTGAAAGTGCACTAAAACGCCAGGCAGATGTTTTGGAGCTTACCAAGACTGAGTACGAAAAGCAAATCATGGACCTGAATGCTCAAATTACAGTTGCCTCAGAGTATGTTATTTGCGGTGATGTTTCTTCCCCACACTTTTTCCCGTATTGCTGGCCAATTTTTATGCATTTGCTCTCCTTTACTCTCTTCGCTCCGGATTATGAGCTGTGTTCCGTTATTATTATCTCAGTTTTATCAGTTGGGGACAGCTCTTCAAGCCAGTTTGCACCCCAAAACGGAGAAAGTTTGACCGTACAACTTCCGTACAGTGACCTGTTTGGGGTTGTAGATAGCTAGGTAACTCAGGGGTTGTCCATGTTGCGAAATGTATAATTTTTGTGCGTTTATCGATTTTCTTTAGGAAAGAGTTGGTGTGGTTAGGTAAATATAAACAAGCTTTGGTGTAGTTTTTTTACATGCCAATCCGTCCGCTGAAAACAAAAAAGTCTTGTTGAGAAGATTATAATAGTGCAGCTAGTTTATGACATTCTGATCGCCCAAATTTTGTATTGTTGTCATTGTCTACCAGTTTTACAGGGCAAATTCCTGGACACTTGTGTTAATTCAATTAGTTTGTGACTATTTCTTTAACGGACTAATTGAGCGGTGCGTATTTTGCCGCTCCATCGGGTTTCACTTTGTAACGGACAGTGAATGAAGGAGGCATCCTTATCTGTCTTTCCAACCTGTTCGAGCCAGTTCAGTACCGGTTGAAAGCGGATTTCACTCAAAACCGAGGTGCATTATTGATGTTAAGAGCACGACTTTTTCGGATTATAATAAACTTGACTGCATGTCATTGGAATGCCAGATATCGGGTAACCCAAGATAATAACCAGTCAGCTGTAACACCCTTTCGGTGCCTAGCTTCCATGCCACACGAGGGCTGGGATACTGCCAGGTTGCCCAAGCATAGACAGGGAAGTCGAGAGGCATGGATCGGGCTCCTGCAGTCATTAAATTCGCGCTCTAACCACTTGAGCCATCTCGCCCCATATCGGGTAAACACCTACGGTTTCTATCTCGTTCTGTTTGGGTGAGGGTTGTTCACCCCACACATTGAGGGGAGCAACTGACATTAAACACTGCAGACTAAAAGCGGTACCCTAGTACCCTATATTTCCTGTATGCTGTAAAGGGTGGGACTCTTCACGTTCTTCCTTCTTCAGCGTGTGCACAGATTATCGGGTTTGGGGTAGGTGGCCAACTCAAAGGGATAATAGTAGTGACGTCTGTACGTCTGTACAAATTCATGTGTTTCGCTTACAGATGACGCTTATGGGTCTAAAATAGTGGTGGTGGGGCGGACCTAATGGGTCAGAAACCCACCACCGTATTAGAAGTCATCGCTCTTCAATACGTGTGAATGTAGGCCTGGCGAATTCAGTACGGGTGAAATCTGTAGTGAGGGAACAATGAAGTAAACAACGTTAGTTACCTTGATAAGCGTTTTATTCCTGTTCAGAGTCAAGTAGACCATATTCCTTTAAGGCTAATTCTGTAGATTAAAGCATGTTTTTTGTGTTTATTGTGTTAATCATCTTTCTGGTCGGGGATTAAGGTACATCGATGGTTGTATGCTATCACGTGACGCAGTTGTATATTCTCGCTGCACACCCTAGTCTGCTTAGTTTTTCCGGTCTGTCCGGGATCTCCATATTATCCTTACATTACTTAATAGCTGGGTAAAACACATCAAGAGTAATAGTGATTTCTCTTTGTGCTCCAGATACAAACGTTCATCATATTTCCATTTATTATGGGTCAGCAGGACTGTGTATTACATGCTCCATAGTTAGTGAGCGGTTTTAGTTTGTTTCTCCCTTCAACAAACTGTAATTGTCTTTCCTTCACACAGGGAACTGACGAAATCACAAGCAGACTGTGAGGTAGCCAGATCTCATTTAGAATCCACCACCGCCTCACTGCAGAAAGATATCGAAGACTTAAAGAAGAAGCTACGAGATGAGGAACAGAAGTCCAGTGAGAAAATAATCTCATACCAAAACCACATCGCCGACCTGGTGAGCTATTCATTTCGGCGTTTTCCGGTCGAAATCTCTAATCATACAATTGTGATCCGAACCCCGTCTTTCAACAGAGTGTCCAACAAGGCCTTTGTAGCCGACTGAGCACAATACCACAAAACTTTCTGTCTTTATGTCAAAAATAAGGGAAGGCCCTACTCACAGTGCGACTGCTGTTGGGTCATCGCCCGAATAAATCCATCCTCTCATGACTACAGTAATCCTCTCTTACCAAGGAACTTCGAGCAGAAGAAATCCACACGGGACACATTTTTCTCCTCAAATGATTTACTATACACTGTACTCCGGCCAGATCCACAGACACCACCAGAAGGCGTATTGTCAACTCGGCGTCAGTTTTTTAAGGGTGTCTATGATCATACACGCTAACACCTGTTAACTCAACAGCACAAGGTGACCGATAGACTGTCACAAATGAGATTATTGTAACTCACATCGCAGTCAGCACAATGTATCTGCCATCTCAGGTATGCGACATCCTCGATCAATAGCAGTTAAGCTGCCGTATCTGTTGTTGATGTATTGCTATCAGGTGGCGTTAATGACTCTCGCGCCCATCTACCAACGTCAGTTTTATCGTCATGATTTTCGTTTCCGTAATGCTTATTGGTTCCACTGAGGATAGATTGTACATGTGACAGGACGATTGTGCAGACCTTAGATACAACTGTACCTGGAGATTTAAGATGAAGCCTGAAGAGATTTTCTCATTCCATTTCTTTAAATCGGCCAGCAAGTTTCTTCAGATGGACAGCTTTCCAAATACTTCTTATTTTGAAAACTATCATTAGCTGAAATTTCCACCATGAGCTCTTAGGGGATGGTACCCACCAAGTAAGCTGAGAGTTCAACCAATGTTGGACATTTTCTACATATGCTGTCTGTTAGATCTTTGCCGAAGTTGCCAAACACTTGCTTGTATGGTGGCCTTCGAAGGTAAATACTTTTTTCGAGAACGTTTCCGGCTGGACCATGGAGTGTACTTTCTGCTACAGGGATGAAGTTCCGACAATCGGGAGATTCTTGATGTAGATGGTCTACTGTTTTGTGTCGAAAGTCCAGGTTTAGAATGAGTTTATTTACCCCACCGTGCCGTGCCGGCGAAAATCGTATCAAGTTCTAGAATTTGCATGAAAAGGCCGGTAACGTTTACGTTCTGTACATTTAACGCTGGATCATCCTTGTGACCTAACAGTTTTGCTTATTCTATAGAGGAAAATGGTAGCTACGCACTACTACGCTCCACAATAACGCACTGATGATGTCACCTCGATTGGTGATGAAACGTTTGCAATCAAATTGCCCAGCTCAGCGAACAAGCCAACGACCACCAGTTTTGCTTATATTCTCAACTCGGGCTATTATAACATGTAAAACTACTTGCTCGACTCCCCCAATCCGATGGATATCCACTAGTTTCGCGTTCAAGAAGCCTGTAAGAGTGTGGTTCTTCGGCTGCAGACTGCCTACAGACGATTAGTCCCTGGGAAGAACGAAGCGTGAACGCTGCTACCACTCAACCGGGCGGTAACATCTATTTCCTCCGGTAGGGAACGCAGGACGGTACGAACTAGTAGTGAATGACTGACTGCAATGGCCCTGTCATGCAACCAATGGATGTCCCGCATCATAACTAATGCATTCAGTTTATAGCTTCCCACTCCCTGCCATATTGGACAAACAGAACAAGTTGACATTAGTGAATTGGTTGGTCCTTCGTTTTTGACGCATGACTGTTTTTCCCTTATTCTGATTATTCTCGGTGAGTAAAACCGTAGCAGCTGGAACCACTGTACTTGGGTACACAGTCTATGTGCAACGCTAGTTTATTGGCTCACCACCGGCCCAACCAAAGTGTATTATGGCCCCTTCCACCCTTTCAGTTTTGCGATATGTAGCTCTTTTCCATATTTTTCGGCGCGGGTTTGTATTTATGTGCTTAGCTGATGCAGTTTTCATCATTTATTACCACTTTGTAGACTGCCGCATTAGAACACGAGAAGAGCAAAACTTCAGAAGCTACTGTTGAACACCAGCTTGCCCTTCACAACCTCGAAGAGAAACTAAGACTTGTTGAAAGCCAGCTTGTGGACTATCAGGTTCGGCCATAAGGTGATATTATTACGTTTTTCTCTGATATCCTAATTTTTGTTCACCGAATTTAGTAGATCAGTTGGTTTGCATGAAAGGCCTGCAGTGCCTGAAATTGCCCTCTGGAAATCCATTGAGGCGCTAGCAAGGAAAACTCCAAGTCCAGTTATCGTTTGTGGTTGGCGTGCTTGCCATGCATGATAACGGAAATCCCGGAGTAGTGTTTAAAAGTCGCGTGTGAGTAACTGCGGAGGAACTGTGGAGTTCCTCTCATCAGGAAGTCGATGTTTGTTTAGATCACCTTACACTGACACAAATTCAATTCGCATATTTGGCGGATCTGTGGTCAGGCGTCTCGTTATGAAGTACCGGCATTCCCTACTGAACGAATCGCGTCCTAAAGTAGGCTGCGTCTGAGGCCTCCACGTTCCTCGTGAAATTAGATAAAGGGAGGAATTCTTCTTACTCAACGTCAAATCCTTTCTATGCCCAGTCCATCAGTACATGCATATACTTTGTACTGTTTCAGGAGCCGTTTCCCCCGCTTACTGCTTATTGTGGCAGAGGTTCTGTGATGCATTCATGTCGTTTTCTCTACGGAGGAGCTCATCTGTTTTTCAGTTTCTCGCCTTGCGATTGGTTTCGGCTAAACTCATTTTATTGTGCACTACTGGAAAGAAACGAGTAGCTTAAGTTTTGTACGGTCCCTCATGATTACTTCCGCTTCAGGCACATGAGCAGGTAGGTAAAGCTTCCAGTATTGTTGTTAGTCACTCGTTCAGGGCATGTTTTTACCGGAATTACCAAGCTGTACATTTCAGTGAAGATGAAAAAATGGCTATCCATCCGTATCCACCAAACAACATGCCGCTCCACACAGAAGGCACAATATTTTCCTCTCTTATTTTTGGTTCTGTTTTCTTTCAAAAATTCGTTGGATTACGTGAGAAATCACTGTACAATGCTTTATTGGACTGCTCACATTTACATCGGTTTTATGGTTCACGTGATCATCAATCTACTCTGAGGTCACCATAAACATTTTTTATGTGAGGTGTGTTCTGATGCCTAGTTGGGATGTGCTCGGTACGACATTAGTTACCTACACTTCAGTCTGATAATGATGAACGCATACGGGGAATGAACAGAATGCCCATGATATGGGATTTGTGATAATTCAGCCCAATTAACTAAGTCGTTGAAAGCTTGCTGGCCGTATTCCATGGTCGAACTTAATCCTCTCTGAAAGGTACCTCAGTCGCTGCCAAATTGACGTAGGTACTGGGCAAAAATATACAATACCTGGCATTCACTGGCATTCCCCATCATAAAATATGGCCCCTGTTGAGCTGCCTTATCGTCACCAACTGCACTACTTTGTATTCCAGTGCTGGAGCTTTGCTTTGCTTTTTCACAGTGGGGAAGTATTTGGCCCGCTAGATAAAGCGTCTTTGGTAGTCTGTCCGGTAATACTCAACAGGCCTTTTGGATCCTCTGCGTACAAAAATCGTGTCGCGCAACAACAACATAACCAGCACTCTGAACTAATATTTTCGACCCTTGAAACCGAAAGCTTTGTTGACTGCATCCGACAGGTGCCATGGGTAGTAAAAAGTGGCTTTGGCTTTGTAGGTTATCGTATTGACCCAAGCCATTGAGACTAATAAATCTTTGGGTATACTTACAGTGGTCAAGTGCTCAATTTCTCAACTCGCCATGCAAGCGTTTGGTGAGAGTTCGTCCTAGAGCCCACTAATCGATGGATCAACTCTAGTTAGAGCTCTTTGACTGCTTTTAGTTGAAAGCGATAACAGCACCCATTTTTCGGGCAAGATTATACTCCTCCAGGCATTGTGTTGGACAGTTTTGGAGACACTGTTTAACCTAAATGTGGTCAAGATTCTTCAGATTTACCCCACCATTCTGCAAGTATTGATATCCTCCATGGAATTCAGGATGTACTGTATGGCGCAAACGTGTCCAAGGGAGAGAATCGACTACTGAAATCACTAGGAGCCATACTACGTTGATACTGTCATCAATACGCATGTGGCGGATGACCTGCTGTCTCTCATCATCATCCCATTACTTGGGCTGCTTCTAGGTGTATTTTCAAGTGGTTTTAGTTCAAATTTATTTTTCTTGGAGGAGAAGTCGGATACTGTAACTGCGGTTCTGCTGACGAGTGGATAGGCCTTGTGCTTTCAAAAGACCCGTGATATAAACCGCCACTTAGAACGAATGTGGGTACCATATATCTTCCAAACTGACCGGTCAACAGCTGTTTGATTAACTCCTTCGTTTGTGGATACGTTGTTTTGTTAATTCTGCCCTGATGGACCAACGTAAAATGTGTGCAGTGCCCGCTTTCCGTCTTTATGTGTTGAACGAAGAAACATTTTGCACATTGGCATAAGCTGATTGCTCCAGAACATACTCCGAATTATCAGAGTTATCTTGGTTTGTTCAGTTTCTTACTGCATTTTCTACGGAAACCAAGTGTTGTGCTTTCATTATCTACTGGTTGTGGTCATTTCAGAGTCCATTTGACATTTATCCAAGTGTTCGGTTCTCACGTTATCTGTTTAGCCACTTTTCCGTTTCTTGAATGCTTCACGTTTGAGTTGCATTACCGTAGTACTCTTGTCCTCTCTCCTCTCATGCAACTGCTTGGGGGCGCAGTCCTCTGTGCTGTCATCTGCTGCGGGCTGTGTACAAAACCAGATTGATCAAGTTTCCAGCTTTACCGATCCCAATGTTGACTCTGTCTCCATCCTTTCAAGACTGAAGGAGCAGGAAGCCAACTTAAAAAGTCAGCTGGATCAGTTAGCAGCTGCCCGGGCTGAGAGGGATGCTGCGATTGCGGCGAAGCTAAATGTGAGTCAGATCTTCGCTAGTTCTTGATCTCCGTCTACTCAGAAACAAGTGTCATGCCAATATGTTCCATTTGCTGGTTTTCAGGGGAAGTGAAAATGGTTTCCATGACGACTGAATTAAAACCAATGGCTAATGTGCCTCCGTTGGTATTAGCCTCACTGTTTTACTTCGACACTGATGCCACATCTATTTTTTCCATGCTACATCTCCGACCGGTTTGTGCCAGTGTATCATATTTCTGTGTTTCGTTTTGTCACTCGCCTTGTACATAACTTCACAGTTATCTCGAACTGAAGGCGAGTGTAGTCTTGGATGTAGTTCAGCATTTCCTGTATCAGGATACTGTTCATATCACAGTCACAAAATATTCATGGTCACGGGAAACGTCAGCTAATTTTGATAAGCAAATGGGTGATAGTAACATAGGTCAGAATCAGGCATGGTATCCGTTTCTTCATACTTCAAGCAAACTTCATTCTGAAATTACTTGAAATGGGTCACTTGTCAGCAAACTCATTGGCTGACTTTTTCTTATGTCAAAGTTTTGTCTGCTTGATTCGATGAATTACAACTAAATAGTCGCAACATTTAAATGGCCACGAAGACCAAGGAAAATCGACTAGTGGCACCCGAGATGAATCATCCAGTGAAGCACCACGAAGTGGAAGAGTAAGGAACAAAAAGCGATCGGAACTAATTTGAAGCTCCTCCAACCCATCAATTCAAGATTTTGGCAACCACGCTAGCCGACAAGAGCCGTTAATTGACATTCAACACTGATCTAGTGTGATAATCTGAAGAGAACTCACTGATTGGTTCCTCGACTGTCTTATAAACTGGCCAGTTTGGTGACCTGTTCACTTGGCCTGATGTAGCTTTTGTGTCAAGAGCGAAACGTTACCCAAATAAAAACTAGCGATTGTTTACTAAGTTCTGCTGAAACAATTACAAGAGTTCTTGTCCAAAACAACGGGAATATACTACAGCACAACAGAACTGAGAAGGTCGAAGACTATGTGCATCGCGTACTACAAAACAACGGATACCCAATAAACTATCGAAAGAAACTGAAAGGAAAGAACACCCCCGTAGCAACAACAATGGCCAGAACATACAGCTATACGAACTTTGCTCTCATACACGAAAAGCGTATATGGACTGATACAATATATTTCAACCGAATGGAGTTTCCGTGGTTCATAAACCGAGTGACACTTAGAGGAGATTGATTAAAAAAAACAGGGGTAAAAACAATCAAAGCGACCAAAACAGTGTTATCTGCCGGAAAAATTGCAGTGAATGCAACAAGTATTACACTGGACAGACGGAACAGCCTAGCTACACGGCTCAATGAGCACAACACGCCTGTGTGAAGGAGTGATCCACTTTCTCTGAATTTCGTCCATGAAGATGTGGCACATTGGAGTACCGCACATGCAAAGGTATTTGTGGTAATCCACAACGAACTCTATCTACTTACACGTTGAACTGGACCCAGTCTATGCGCTTTTGCAAACAGGATATCACGAACTAGATCGAATAATCCAAACACGGCTGAGCATCAGGCGAACTCATTAGCGAACAGGGTGAACTGCCTAACTAGCCCGGCACAGTTCAGAGGTGTGAGTCAGATGTCAAGCAGAACATTACTGAAAAATCCAGTCACTAGGATTACTCATCGAAAGAACCAATCGTAGTAGAAGCATGTATATATACCCACGCGCTCCACTACTCAGCACATAGCTCTTCTCTGCTTCACAACTATGCGCTGATGATATCAACTCGATTTGAGGCGAGACGTTTTGAGCACAATGGCTAAGCTTAGTGAACAACTCGACCACAAATGAACCAAACGTTTACATCTGTGCGATTGTTTGACGTATGTTGGTATCGCCTTCTTACTAATGTTCGGTGAATGAGGTGTTTACGGAAGCGCATTTGGTAGCTTGTTTTTCAGCAAACTACTCTGTCCACCTACTTCTCTTTAGTTTGAAGCGAAACCAACGCAATCCCTAGAAAACCACTCACAATTACCGTGCAGCTCCTTTACCTCGGTAGAATTTTACATATTCCAGACGCGGGTGCAGAATTGGACTGTTTGCTCTTCGTACTTGGTGTGGCTAATGAACAATATTTTCAGTCATGCCTCGAACTATTGAATTGTTTATTTAAAGTAATCTCCGCCTAAACCGCCATAACCTACAAGGAGACTCAATTTTTCAATGGAGATTTCGTCCACTAATGTGCCATAGTATGTTGAAAAGCCCAGAAGTACTGTACAGCTGTTTTTTCCTTATTGAAAACCAAGGGGCAAGGTAGCTTACGTGGTAAGAGCGCGACTTTACTAACTGGAAGGTGCGTGGTTCGAACCCGACCTCTGTCTCTCGGCTTCTCCTGTTTAGGCTTGGGCAACCTGGCAGTATCCCAGCCCTCGTGCCTCTTTCGGGTGGCGTGGCAGCTAGGCACCGGAACGGTGTTACAGCCGAACGATTTTTTTATATTGTGAATCATCAGCCGTGCGCATCTCACGAAATTTCAGGGAGATGCTGATCAGGCACTCGTGGCCGAAGCGTTGAGTGTTCACCCACCAACCGAGGCGTTGCGGATTCGCACTAGCACTACTCATGGTATCCCGTAAGGATGAAACGGCTTCACGGTGCTTCTCAGTTTTTCAAGATAAATTAGCTTCACTCGCGGGACGAAATCTCCATGCACTGCGTAAGAAATCCACGATCGAATGTAACCTACAATGGTAAGACGGCTGGAGTACGTCCGCAGATGGAGGCTTCCGAAGCGAACAATGTTCTCAATTCAACTGTGCTCTGCTAGACATGCGAACACGAGGTGAAAGCGTAAAACTTAGCTATATATGATCCCTACATTTTTTGCTTGAGTTCCACCTTAGCCTCCTCATATGTAAATGAAAACCATGTGGCTCATTGTGAGTAGTCTTTCATATAAATGATCGTTTTATCTTTCTATATGCAGAGCCCATATAGCTCAGTGATTAAAGCGCGAATATACTGACCTGAATGTCCGTGTTTTGAACCCAACCTCAGCATTCCGACTGCTGTCTGAGCTTAGGCAACCTGGCAGTATCTCAGCCCTCCTGCTTTCTTAGGTAGCATGGCACCGAAAGGGTACTACCACTGAATGATTGTTTTTATTGTATTATGTGTGCAGGTTGTGTAGTCAACATTTGATGTGCCCTGCCCTATGTGGATCTTACGTTTTCTGGATAGAACCCTTTAGAAATCCGAACTACTCTAAGTAGTTTGCTGCACAGTTCGGTATGAACTTGGCCCCTGTAAAATGCAAAGGGTTACTGCAAGATTGGGTGGGTTCAAACCTAAGCCTCATGCTTTCAGGTGAATCGATGGATGTGGTAGATAGGTTCACTTATCTGGACAGCGGTATGAGTCCCGGCGGACTGGTGAAAGACGAACTTCTTCCCTAGTGCGAAGTTCAAGATAGCGCTTGCCAAACGGCGACATTTGGTGCACGAACGTGACATCGACGTGACTGTCAATGGTAAAATGTGCATTGTCGCAGTCCCCTCTGTCCTACTTTATTGATCAAAGAAGTGACTGCTACGTGCGGAAGATCTCCGGTAAATCTATGCGTTTGATCATTAGTGTCTCCAAAGCGTTGAGTAGGTCTGGTGGGAACATCAAATCAGTAATTCTGGGGTACGCTGAGTGGCTTTTGGCAAAGTTCATTCTCTCCTGAGAGATCGAGTTGTCACACTTCACTGGTTGAGCCGTTTGCTTCACATGTCAGAGGGCCATTTTTCCCGTGGAACCCTTTTCGCCCAGCCTTGTTTATTGTGATCTACGCCACATTTTTTAAATAAAAATTCACATGTTGCCTTTCCAAGAGATGAGTTATAACAGCTGGGGTTTAGACTCGTTTGTGACCTTGGAGTACAAGCACAAATGCCTATGGCTTTGCTCTTTGATATTGTTGTTTTCTCCGGTGACAGAACTGGGTCGCATGGCCTCCAGTGTTGTTTTTCCTCTGTGACGAAGAAACGTCTCACCTAGTGAATACTACTTCGGAGCTATTGCTACAAGTGTGCAAAAATGTATCTAAAACGTCTTTAGCCATATTTTCTCCCTCAAGTTTCCACAGTGCTCGCTTGAGGGTATCCGTAAACTGTTCTGCCTGTCCTTTTTACTGGGGGTAATATGCTGGGCATTGGTGTGCTTGATTACAAAATACTTGTGTAACTTAGGAAATTTAGACGAGGTGAACCTCGGGTCATTGATACTGGGAGGTTGCGAATGTGACCGATTCAGGTACGAAGTGGTTGTCATGGTCGACGCTATGTTTAAGGGCATGTTTTTGGCTATTTTAGACGGGTGTCGACAATCGCAAAATGGCTGATTCCGTCAATGGGCATGGCAGAAACGAGGCCATGGGTTTTGTGGAGCTGCGAGGAGTGTATTCACATTCAACAGGCAACTTTGACGCCATGGCGCACTGGCGACATATGCGAATAAGCTTTTGTTCGTGTTGGTCCATAAGTGGGCAATGCGTGTCAACATGGGCAATATGTTTTATTCGACTGATTCCTGGAGGTCTGCTATGGTATTGTCATAGGACTTTGTTTTTGTTATATCTGCTGATTCGCCGGCC
>NW_008751803.1:0-5974 GCF_000715545.1 Opisthorchis viverrini
ATGCGACCGAGTAGTGTACTAGATAGACTTGTTTTGGGCATGTCGTGCACAGTTTATCGCGTTTTCATTCCCGTCGCGTTATAATTTTACCGTCGTTTCTTTTATTTAGTAGTCTTTTTCACTTTTTTTTGCGGTTCGTCTTGTACTTTGGCCTGTGCGATTTTGGGTTTTTTTTTGGGTTTCATTTTGGATGCAGGCTGTCTTTTATTTTGTTTTAGTTTTTGTCAATATCTCTAATTTTCTAGTTCCTTTCTAGATGTCGTTTGCTTGCCTCTTCTTTCCATTTGGAAATCTATTGTTTGAGCGTGCTTATTATTATTTCTAGCGTACAATAATTTTGCTCATTTGACATTACATCCTGTCCGATTTTCGCTCGCTATTTTCCTGCGAAGATTTTTTGTGTGCTGAACTGACGAATGAACTCATTGGCTTGACGGTGGACTTCAGTCAGTGGATGCTTAATCTGACTTCCCGTGATTGGAGTAATCCGCAGGTTTTTTTTAAATTTTGATTGACAAATTCAATTTGCTATTTTTCATATTTGCTTAATTTTGACGGATATTTTTACGTGTACAATAAATTAACCTGTTTATTTTTCATTCAGGTATCTGCAAACCTATGAATATTTTTATTCATTTTCACTAACCAGGAGAATTTCGATATATATCGGACGCGCTATGAATGGTTGCGAATTTGTCTGTCATTCGTAATCAGTATAATATATTCGCGCAAACGCATTTAGCGTATACTGGCCGTGAAACCTTTGATAAGCTCCTGTTCCTGACAAACTGACTTGAATGAATTCGGTCACCGTTTCGACCTCGGCTCCCTTCTTTGAATCTCACCTACCTCAGTATACTCACGAGGATGGTTCACGTCTTCAGGAGGCGTCACATTCCCGAAGTCTCCCAGCGTATAATGCCAACACTTGTTAGTTCAGACTCATCGTTGAGAAGTGCCTGTTGGATTTTCTTTACAATGCCTTACTGATAACTCGGTTCGATTCTATTGTAATGCTATCCAAGTTTTATTCTGTGACTACTTTTAGAAATTTAGTATAGCAGCCGCCTCGTATGTGCCATGGATATACTCATCGTATTTAGTTGCCCGACGCACACTGAATTCGTAGAATTCAAAGATTACGAATGTCAGTGTGTTGCCTCGTGAGTGGCCGTCTATTGGTTGCGCCTGCACTGAGCCTGCCAGACTACGCGGTAAGGAGAAGACAGAGAACTCTGGACACGGCTTCTGCATTAATATGACTAATTGACCAATTATGGTCGTTCACTTGCTCGGCCTGCACAACCAATGGCGTAGTCTGATCGTGAACAACTTCAGCCCCACTCCACTGGTCGTATGCTGCTAAGCCGTGTTTGGTGAGCCTCGCCAACGCAACTGCTATCCGAAACTTGTCGTACCGAGGGTGACCTTGTGTATGCTTCATTCTCTGCACATGTGCTTTTTTCATGTATGGGCGCCTTCTGATACAAAGTAAATCCCACGGAAAAGACAGACAAATATCAGCTTCTTTTTATATCCTTTTAATCCTTTCTGATGGCAAGATCACTCCCCTAAACTGGCTGCAGAGAGGTTGATCGGTGGCAGGTAGTAGGCCCAAAATTAAGTTTACGTCTTATCCGAAACCAGACTCCAAACGGACACTTAACAGTAATTTAGTGTGGTGGTTGAAAGAGATCATTCTGTCTGTTTCTTTGCCCGCTTAAAACCCAGCCAACCTGGGAACCTACTCACCTGGCCCGCAGAAGCTTTGTTTCAAAACAGCGACGCTGCCCAACAACAAGTCCACAGATGTCTGGCCGAACTTCTCGAAATGGTACTTTGTCGATCATTTCCAAACTTTGTTTCACTAATTCCGACATCACTAATTAATTTTAATTACCGCTGAAATTCACCAAAATGATCTAACGGACGAGAAGATAACCAAACAAGTGTTTGTGAAAAGTTTGGATAACAATAGGCATAAAAAGCGTTGTGACAAGCCAACGGCACCCTATGCGGTCATGTCAGAGTCACCTTATTGAACGGTCAAACAGCGACTTGGAGGAAAAAGAATAGGCTAACCACACTTTCACCAGTGCTTTCATCTAAGGTATTCAAGCTGAGGCAAACGCATCTATGGGGGATCAGTAAAGCATCGTGAGAGTGTTGACAACTTAATCAGTGGAGATTCAGGCGGTTTTACATACCCAGACTGAATCAGGCCCTTGGACTACTGAATGCCTGATTTGTCCCACCGTTTAGGTTCATCACATCTACTTTCGTTTTCTGTTCTCGCTTGCAGTGGTATTGGAGCTGAAGTATGGTTGGATGTGGAAGGTGATGACCACTCAGTTTACAAAATGGTTGTACTTTGATATGAATGTGAATGCATTTAGTCACTTTCAACGCGGTTGCTACTGATTCGCACGACATCAGCTTAAACATAGTCAGCAGATGTTATTCATATGAACAAAATCCAACAAACTAACGGTAAAAACCACGATTGCAGTTTTTGTGCACCAGCGAACAGGTTTGTCGAATGATGCTGTTTAAGCCGTAAAAGGGGACGCTTGCTCGACATATCACTAATCTGTGCTCGCAACTTCATCAAATGTATGTCTATATAGGTGGAAAGCATTCAGCCATGATGGATAAGGTGAAGAAGACACCGGATATGCGTACTTGACCTCAGTCTAACACCCCAAGTAGTGTGATTGGCGTGGGTAACGATGGTATTGTGGGTTAGATGCGTACTCTTCTTTGTAGTGGTTAAATCAGTCCCGCTAATTCTCAACGTAATAAGGCCATCTTTTGGAACACAGCAATTTCCAGAATGGCAGTCCATACAATGAGACAGGTTGACTCTGAGACAAAGGCAGAGAATTTTTGGGGACTGGTGTTTGTAACTGAGGTAATAAAACTTAGATACGAGATGGCAAGTAAGACAGTGAACGAGTTTAGGAAGATTTACACGAATCTGCATGGTTACGAACGTTCGCACAGTCAGTGCGATGTGGGTGTATCAATTCTTATGACTTCGCTTACTCTTGATTTTGACGCTATTAATAAGGATTTGACGGGCTAGAAAAGTTGTGCTGGACGTCTGAATAGTGTTGAAGAAAGTTCATACATGATGGTACCATTTTGAAGGCTCTTATCAACTACGGTACACGCTACATTGACAAAGAATAAAAGAGGGTGATCATTGTAATTGAACCTTAAAAATTCGAATTACAAATGGAAGGTAAAACATGTTAAATCGGCTTACCGGATCCAGGGTATATACAACGAGTGACTCAGATCTTTTGTAGGTAAGCCTCTGGCTTTGATCGTGCAATGAACAGAGCCTCTGGAAAGGTTATCAAATGGGGTCTCGCACTTGAAACGAATTTAGGGCTGGAGGGATTTTAACCTGGCAGCTATAGGTGACAAGATAGATGGCAATATAACAAGCCCAGGCAAATCTTGAACAGATTGCTTCACCGGGTTCAAGATGTGCTTAAGAACGTATCCTTTTATTGTATCTCAAGTCTTATTATAATTCTCGTATAAACGTTACCATTTGTACAGAGCTGTTTCCCAGTTAGTCGTAGGTGGAACGCCCGGGTAAAGTGAACTTGTCTTAGCAAAGGAACCAGTCACATGGTCGGAGCGTACGCGTGGCAGAAACGACAACTGATAGAGTCTGAATTTTTAATGGAGTGCAATGACCATCGCTGGTTTGTTTGGACTGCCCAAGTGCTGTTGACCAACACCATTGATCAGTCCCGAACGTTGCTATGATCTGCAAATCTGTTTTATCCTCAAACTGGCGTTGGTCATGTTTTAGGTGGTTGGCTTCGTATTCCTAATTCCGACGTCATCATCATGGAGATTTGGGTGCCATATGTTTGGCACATCTTCTAGCATCTTGATTTGTGCCATCGGCTTGACAGGTTGTGGAGGCCCTTACCATGGCTGCAGATCGGCCTCTTTATCATTCCAGCCATTCCAGCATCATGGATGAATTTTCTAAGTGTTTCTCTGCGTACATAAAAATGTCGTCCATGTATAATAGCAACTTATGGGCCCTGACCCATCAAATATACGCCCAGTTAAACGCTGATATGTTGAGGGGCTACATAATAATTCAGAAGACATCAGTTGAAACTCCTACAAAATAATAATAATAATGTTTGTTCCCAACTTGTGGGTGGTATACCGTTAGGCTTGATCATAATGTTAAAGTCAGAATAAAAGCATGACTAACAGAGATTGTGAGCACAGGGGGGGCGGTAGAAAAAGGGACAGCGTCATGGGAGGTGGGCATTATCCGATGTAGGCGTGTTCACCACTAAACCGACACGGGTAGGGAAGCACAGTTACTAAGCTTTTTTGGAGAGAATATCGAAGATCGGATCGTTGGATTTGAAGGTGGCGGGCAAATAAACGAAGTGTGGGAGGGCAAAGCAAGAGGCTTCCTGCCTGACGCATGACAAGAAAGAAGTAACGGTGAAAAATGAGGAGCCAGATCACCAGATCAGGTGAAGTGGCAGAGTTGGTGTCATCCAGCCGGTCATACTGAACTAAAACCCAAAGCCACCGCTAAGGCCTCCTGGCCTTGGACTGTTGGACTTATGGCCAGGGCCACAACAAGCGTAAGTGGGGATGATTAGTAAGGGGGGGTTAGCAAAGCGGATAAGTGGTAACAGCAAACACAGAAACATGGTGTGCAGCGAAACTGTAGAGACTCGTCGGTGTCGCTGTTGTGGAGTCGGGCACGGTAGTCCCTCGGCATCCTTCAGACGTAGCACCCTTTCGGTGCCTGGCTGCCATGCCACCCAAAGATAGCACGAGGGCTGAGACACTGCCAGGTTTCCCCAGGCCTAGGCAGAGGAAGTCGAACCACGGACCTTCCGACCAGCAACTTCGTGCTCTAACCACTGAGCCATCTCACCCGAGTTCCTACAGGTCTGTCTGGGCACCAAATGCTGACTGCTTCCTATTTTCTCCCTCTATTTCTACCCGCTTGTCGCTAAGTGCATAGCTCAGTGTGCTTGAATACTTTACATCACTCAAGGTTTTTAGATGGATCATTCACCAGAAGCGGTGGAGCAGATACCTTCTTCGTAAAGCTTCAAGCTTACTGAAATCTACGGAGACACACAGTCTCTCATCTTTTAGCCATGCGAGCAAGATCATTACTGCCAAAGGGAACAAAAAGACCGAATAACTTAATTTTTGGCACCTCTTTGATTACATTAGGCATTTTCATTTATCGATTTAGTGTTCACCAACGAACGTGGTATGATGGACGAAGTCGTTGAGGTTTCCCATTAAGCGAACATTTGCAAGTTGTACTGTTTAAGGACCCACTCTGCTACGTACATTCTGTAGTAACGGTATTTTCCTCAGCTTACTTCTAGGTCTGAGCCTCCCAAGCTAGCCTTCACGTCAAAACAACCACCAAGGCTGCACAAGGTCTATTAATCCCCCAAACGAAGTCAAGTACAGTTGTACAGCGCTTCGTGTATATAGCATAAGCGGTTATAACCCTCTGGAAGTTCTGACGCGTTCTGGATGCGCCAAGCTAGCCGTCAAAACAACCACCAAGGCTGCACAAGGTCTATTAATCCCCCAAACGAAGTCAAGTACAGTTGTACAGCGCTTCGTGTAGTGTATATAAGCGGTTATAACCCTCTGGAAGTTCTGACGCGTTCTGGATGCGCCACTGGCAACCGGCATTTGGCCAACACTGGGTCATGATTGGCTGTTGGGTCCAGATTGTTGACCAATCAGATCTCGTCTTGATGCCGGACCGGCAAGCGTCCCGAATTCTGGGCTAACCTCGAGCAGGCCAGGCCAATCGGCCGTAGCAGCGGCTAAAGACGTGCGGTATAGCGGGATTCGTGTGGATTTCTGCCTAACACCCCCCTTGAAGTTTGTTGACGTAGCTTCGAAGCCGGGGGTTCACTTGCAGTGGCCTCACTGGCTT
>NW_008751803.1:7915-19136 GCF_000715545.1 Opisthorchis viverrini
GTATCTAGCGTCGCATTGAAACCGGTGGAGAAATCTGCGCACAACCGGATCGTCCCGTTAGCCTTCTTTACCAACACAATAGGTGCGGCACAAGCCGAGTAGTTGGTCGGTTGTAGAACACTCGCCTTCTGAAGTCGGTCCAGTTCTTGGTCAACGATGGGCAAGGCTGCATACGGCACTTGACGTTTTGGCCTGAAGACTGGCTTGGCACCAGGGAGGAGGCACGGTCTGGCGCTTGCTTTTGTACACCGTCCAAGCTCGTCAGTGAATACAGGTGCATAATGTTGTAGGAGGTTCTCAAGTGAACGCTTTGGCCAATGAGTTTGTCCGGGTGTTGCGTGTATGCGGTTGCGAATAGAATTGATTGGTTTATCCAGCAGATTTAGCTTTTCGATCCAATCTAGCCCCATGAGATCAAGTTTGGGGCATGACGTCAGGTAGCAGGTGGCTTGTGCCGTCGAGTCATTGAAGTTAATGAGGCGGTCCATTTGGCCAGTCAACTTCAGTTTACCACCAGAAGCATTACGGGCCCAGTGTTCAGTCGGCTTCATATGTGGCTTACCGATTCGTTTCTACGTTCGTTCGCTGAGCAGCGTGATATCGGAGCCAGTATCAAGTTGCAAACGAACTATGATGCCGTTGATACGAACCGTTAGGAACTTTCTTCGGAAAGCAAAATCAACTTTGAAGGTTGCCGTCACCGAGTTGACCGTGATTTGTAGGTCGCAAGGGGGAATGCACGTGGCTGCGGTCCAACACTCAAAGTTTCATCCACATTTCGGCGGATTTATTGTGGCGTGCGGGACTACTCCAACAACCATGGGTTACCTTTTCTCCGACGACCTTGAAGAAGTCATATCCTTGCGGCTCTGTGGGGAATATAGCTTTTATCACTGCAGTTTTACCCTCTCCGCCAGGCCAACAAAAGGCACCCAGGTCACAAAGTAGATTACTAGATCGGCGCCAGAATATTAGGCTTGGCTCCCCGGGACGCCATGTGAAAAAATTTATGGCCTACCTCTCCGCAGAAAGATCCTTACTGCCACTACGTCCTGAAAGCAGAGGAATGAAGCTTCACTCTTCGTCCCGAAAAAGGCATTACAAATGTCTTCTCCAGTACATGAGACTCCTGGGGGGTTACAATAGTTCCGTAACCTTAGAAATCCCGAACGTATTCATATATACACACTGTGATGCAGTCCCAGCGCGTGCCAGTGTACACGCAGCCGTCTTGTTAGATGGTCAAGGCTCATCGACGCCCACCTTTTCTTTCTAACACTAGCCCAGCCTGAATCCTGGTACTTCTCATCGAGGGCAGTAGAAGAATGTTCACTGAGGTGGCTTTGGTGGTTTCCACGGGGCCATATAGCATTCACCCCAAATTCCGTAGAGTAACACCCCCACAACTGCCCTCCCACAGTGCCTATATTCATACTCGTACCTTAACTCCAGAATTTTCTCAAAGAAGCAAAACTGGACAGTCAGCTACATAACTGCTAAGATAAAATAGCCACAGTCTATTTAACCACATTATTGACCTCACGTTTATCCTTCGTAAGTCTATTTAAAAGCATTTTCAGCTAGGACTCTCCATCCAACTCAGGGCAGGCTTTTGTTCATACATTCATGTACTATTTAGCACACTCAGGGGCACATCTTCGGTGGTGCTTTGGCACCAAATTTGGGAACAGTTTTCAGCCTCTTCCGTCTTTGACAAAATACGCCAAATGCTGGCCAGCTTTTCTACAAGAGCAGGAGATTCGATGTTCTCTCACTGGATTCCAAACTTTGCCCCTGAGCGATTGTTTTAAGTAAACGTGCGGAGTGGGTCAAACCGCCGTTGCTGCGAATCCCGCCTATTTGATGTGGCAAGCAGGAGCGGAACGGCTGAATTGATAATGTGCAACCATCATGATATGGTCATAAATAGCGCGCTGAGCATGTAACCAGCAAGGTTACCAGACTAGTCAAGACGTAATCAGAGGGTGTATCCTAGTAGGTCGTGCGTCTGTACTGGGTCAAGAAACGGCCCAAATAGATACAGTGGAGGGCATCTGAAATCCAACGAATCATTATAACGTTGACGGAAGTATGAGTCTCGTATAAGCGAAATCAAGCTAAATGGCCTACCCCTGTGGCAGATTAGGAAGCTTCGTATTTAAAAACATCAAGTTTGAGAGCTCCACAGCAACATTGCGAGATGCGTCCAAATTCCACAATATAAAACCAAGGCAAATCGTGCCTGACAATCAGCCAATAATCATAGACAAGAGTTCATGCTAAAGTCAGTCTATCGGCCAGAATAAAGGGAACCGATCGGACAACCATTGCTACAACAAAGTTCAAAGTCGTGAAAGGGAAGGTTAACCAAGGAATTAGCCTTCAATATACACCAAACATCGCTATCCTGATGCACTCCACTTCCATTATCTTACTTTCTCTCAAGTATCATTGCAAGGTTACTAGAAATTCCGTGTGACGTTTCGCCGCCGATTCACGAAAGGCAGGTAAACTAAGAAAATATCACCGCTGCACTCACAAAAAGTTGAACATGGTCAATTCATGGGGGGATAAATCAGTCATTTTAGCGCATGTACATCGGAGTGCTGCTTAGCGTTCCCCAAGAGACAGAATAGCCACTCTTCTCAGTGAACATAAGTTGCGGTCCACCAACCAATTTGGGCTCGTTAGTGATAAATCAGGTCTAATCAAGACATTATTCTTCTTAGATAGAATGATACAGGCCATAGAAAGGTCAGGGAGAATAGTTATAACATTTTGGCCAACGACAGCACTTTGATTCCGCACGAAATCGGTTGTTTCCCCACAAGATACCGACCCAGGTACTGACGTTGCGCTTTACACACAAAGGGCGAAATTCCTTTAGATCGCACTTTGCAAACATTAGTGGGTAGTTAGACTGTTAATCCCAATCACTGAAAGCAAACCGACATAATTTCACAGAAGCTGTAGAGTGCTTAACGTTAATAATTTTACGGAGAGCCTCTACTTCGGCCGCACGTTTCAATGGTTTGTTGCTCATTGCTTTTTGTTTAAGTGGGCAAACTTTCAAGGGCAAGAACCACCACGGATTTACATATGGTCATTATTTTACGCGATAAAGCACGAAATCAAGCTGTAGCATATTTTAACGATCCACTGTGTTCTTGAAATGGGATGTACTACTTACAGAATTTAATAATGTAAGTTTCACTCAGAGGGATACTGGAACTACGGTTGGATGCGTTATTATAATTTGACCTGAAAATTGCATGGGTTTGTTCACCCAATTTCGGTACAGCTATTTTGGGGAAGCTCCCTTGCGTGCAATACACCATTCAGAGATAACTCGAAGCATTGTGCAATTTTGATGCGAATGTGTATCCCCGCGCCCACAAGACCATCTCGCTCCGATGAAGTTGTGTAAGAAATCTAAGGGACTTGACACCCTGTTGTGTTCTCTGCTCGTGTGACCAGGTAGCCCACTAATTGCTCCCATCAAGGAATCAGATAACGTGAAGATGAGATTTATCGTGCGCCATATACAGTGAGTGCTGAATATAGCTAAAACCCATCAAAATTGCTAGCTGCGACGAACAGCTTGGCTTTGTCTTGTGGGACGCCTGCTGCAATATGCCCCATGGCATGCCACCCACCAGTTAAGAATAAACCTTATTATTATTAATTTCACTATTATAAATCTTTTCTTCGCGAATGGCTGTCCCAATTGAGGTCTACGCGGCCAAAGAAGACGCTATCGCCAATATTATTATTATTATTATTATTATTATGACACCCTATTGTGTTCTCTGCTCGTGTGACCAGGTAGCCCACTAATTGCTCCCATCAAGGAATCAGATAACGTGAAGATGAGACTTATCGTGCGCCATATACAGTGAGTGCTGAATATAGCTAAAACCCATCAAAATTGCTAGCTGCGACGAACAGCTTGGCTTTGTCTTGTGGGACGCCTGCTGCAATATGCCCCATGGCATGCCACTCGCCAGTTAAGAATAAACCTTATTATTATTAATTTCACTATTATAAATCTTTTCTTCGCGAATGGCTGTCCCAATTGAGGTCTACGCGGCCAAAGAAGACGCTATCGCCAATATTATTATTATTATTACAACTGTTGGGTGAGGTTAGGATTCCCTGGGTTTCCCCAGGGGCTCGGGTTCGATTCCCGGCGCGGGAGCCAAATTGTTAGTGACCTTGTTACTTTCTGATATTTAACTCAGTTACGTTACAACAGGAGCACTACCGATTGGTGTACCTGACATGACTCACAACCGACGGGACACTTGCGCGATGTCAGATCCTTCAACATAAAATATTCCATCACCTTCAATCAATCCCATCTATTTCATCGCCTCACCGCACTGCTAGTATGCATACGCATTAACAACACGACCTACCATCCTCAAGCAAACGGTCTATTGAAACGATTTTCTCGACATCTGAAGACCACTTTGAGATCACAAAATACCTTCACTGACTGGTCTGACCAATTACCCTTGATTCATCTACATAGGTACACCATGTTTCGTGCTTCTAATCATCACTCACCAGCGGAATTAGTTTTTGGCACGTATCCCAAACCAATTTTTCAGTTCAAACTCGCCGTACCTTCTACCGACTTTGCCATTTACCTACTCATTTGAAGACTCGCATGTTTTAACTGCGCCGACAACGGAACTCGCAACTTGCTCCCATGTGCCTATACGTTTCGACCGCGTTGAACCACATCCACAACCTCCATGCAACGGTCCTTTTTGTGCTCTTTTTCGTTCCGAAAAATCATTACACTGTGAAATTGCTCCACGAACCTGTTGCCGTATCCACTGACCGCCTCACACCAGCATACATTGAAGTTATGAAACCGGTACTCCCACACCTACTGTAAATACTCCGATCAGTAATGCAAATTCATTACATCCTCCTACGTCTCCACTTGTATTGCCTGCCACTTATTTAGACAATCAACGCACCACTCACTCTGGCAGACACGTCCGCTGACCGGACCGTGTCGTCGCAGGTTAACATCGCCTACGATTTCATCAGCATCTGTTTTCTCCTTTTTCAGGGGGGTAGTAATTTTAGCTGTCACGCACTCGTCACAAACACTCAAATCACGCGACAATTAGTGCCCACTTGCAACCTTAGTTAACAACATGTACATTGCCACTTCTTCCATTTTGTTTGCGCGGATACCACCTGCATCACATATCAGGTCGAGTTGCATTCATGTTCGTGCAAGCGTCAAACACGAGGGGACACCCACTCTTCCCAACACACACGATAAACAGGCATACAACTCGGTTCAGTACACATAGATGCGCGCACAGGACAGGAAGTCAAACGAGCTCCACAAGTCTCCACAGGTAACTACGGTGCACGCGTGGCAGCTGTACTGCAGACGAGACGCGTCCCGCGTCCCGACCGTCACTCAGGAACTCTCAGCAGTTGTCCTTGGACGATAGATAATCTGTTGGCTTATTCCACTTTCGCGTTGAATTTATTTTTATCAAATGCACCTAACTATTGTATTCATCATCATTCTGGTAAGACAAACATTTAGTATTGCATGTTGCTTTCTGATAATCAACTTAATTACGTTACAACAAGAGCACTAGCAATACCATCAGGCATGATCATAATGCTACGGTCAGAATAAAGTATGACTAGCAGGATTTTCTGGCACTGAGGATTGCGCTAAAGAGGGACGGTGTCACAATCAGTGGGTATTATCTGATGTAGAAGTGATCACACCTAGACCGGCCAGGTTAGGGAAGCACGGATCCTCACGTTTTTTAACTATGGGGAATATATCAAGCTGGAGTGAGTTATGATCATTAGGATTTGAAGGTAGTGTCCTGAACGCGGCTGGGGCTTGGTGTAGAAGTTCTTTGGGGGGATTTTGGTGCTGACACACAAGACGGAACGCGAACTGCACGGAAAATTATTCAGCTTGTGAGGAACACAAACGGAAGGTTCACAGAGATTGTGAAACTCAAACGGAAGGTTCGGCAGAGTAGAATGAACGCGTCCCGGAGGCGACCGGATGAAGAATCTATTCGTAATCCAATGTAAGGAAACGAGTGATCGAGATGGTATAGTCAAAAGCAGGAACGGGAAAGTTACGGGTGTCCTGTCAAGTTGAATATGATAGTGTCCTGTCATCATTGGCCTGGAGTACCTTGATTTTTGGACAGCCCCGTAATTGACGTCATGTTTGACGTAGTTGACTCTGATGTGCACTTTAGTCATCAGCAGGACAACTTTGGTCGACGGAGAAAATCCGCCAAAGTGGAGTGAAACCAATGTGGGGTCGCAGGTAATTACATGGTCGGTTTGGGGCCTCCCTTGAGTTTAAATCTCAGACCAGGTGCAGTGGATAACGGCTGAAAAATGCGTTTGAAGTAAATATTATCGAAGGTTTAAGTTTGGGAAGACGAGTGAATGGGATGAGACCAGTGAAGGCTGGTGAGTCTGAAGAGGCATAAGGTAGGATAAAGACTTTTAAAAAACCTAACGTTTACAATAACTATGGTGGTGACAACAAGTGAATAAATGAGGCAGGATAGTGGCAAATCTGTACCGGTAGAGGAGCGATCAAGCATGGGTTGGGTTTGCCGATACATGTTATTATCGTACAACAGACCTGGAGCAAGTCAGCATGAATACACAGAGAAGTGGTTTGGTTAGGGAGATCAAAAGTATAAGGACCGACGGGAGTAGAACTTTTGAGATGATGGATTAGTTCATGTGGAGTTTAATGCGTGAGTTGGACGATGCCATAATCTAGAAAAAAGCGAACATAAGAGAAATGGTCACCATTCCCCGAGCACTGCCATCAGCTCCAAGCAACAAGTGGGGCATGGCGAAAAAGCCTTTGGAAGCTAGTCTTGTACAATGATAACGAAGGTTGGAAATCTTGTTACATATTGTATGCAACCACTTCTGAGAGGTGTGTGGTTTGTTTGATTGACGAAGTGGGCTTTGGTGCGGTAAAACCTTGGTAATAACAGAGGCAACTAAAGCTTTGCACGTCAATGTAAACCGTTGGCGTCGCAAGTACCTCCAGACTACCATACCCATGTTTTTTCAACGAGAGTTGAAAGTTTTTTCCACTGTCTGCAGTTTTATAACTGTGTCAGTTAAGCGACACTGCCAGACGAGTCCAGCTCAGGAAACGACAGTGCTCTTTTATGGATTTCCTGAATTAAAGACCATGCACAAAGCCATCGGTGGTGGGCGAAGAACCGGTGCTACGGGAGAGGTGGAAGGTATACGAACACACCAAAGCTCAACGTACCAGTGCCAAACTCCCTGCAGGACATACTGACCGTCACAGGAGGTCTTCATCCCCCATGCATGCTACCAGATCTGCAAGGCAGTCATAATTGTGGCTTGTGCATTTATAAGGAACCCTAGCTACCAGATATTTTGTCCGCATGCTACCATGCAAGGCAGTCATAATTGTGGCTTGTGCATTTATAAGGAACCCTAGCTACCAGATATTTTGTCCGGTCGGAGAAAATTCAGGCCAGTAAAACAACTCAGTCAGTTCTAAAGGGCAAACTCCAACCAGTCGCTGAAAAAGGCAGGTTGCAGAGGAGGCAAATGAGTCGGCAGTTACCATTGGGACTATGGGAGCGGAATGAAGATGTCTAGAGCGTGTGCAGCATGGCCAAACGATGACAGAGTGTGAGCTTTCGGGCCAGGTCAATGCGCACAGCAATGTTATGTGTGTGCGTGTCTAATAAGTTGCGTGGCGTATAGTGCTTTCCCAGGTACGAGAAACTCTGACTTTCGGTTGGTTTATGTTAGTCAGGGATAAGCAAAACGAAACACCTTCTCTAAACGGGGTAGATAGAATAGTCCAGAGCAGGGGCGTGACTTGAAGAGACGTGGTACAATTTGCGTGAAGGAGAAGCCGGACCAGTAGTGGAACACACTCTGATCAACCAAGGAGAAGCACGTGAACGAACCCAATTCTCTGCAAATATCCCACCGTTATCATGCTAAGGCATGACAGCCGTTGAAAATATGAAGTCCAAGCCCCATGACTTGAGTGCTGTTACACAAATTTTAGCTTAACTGCCCCGATGATTTCAAACATTCGAACAAATGCCCTTAAATGCTGAAACGCTTTGTGAAAGTTTCCTTCGTTCAAGCTAAAATTTCGGAGAGATTTGGGGTGTAGTTACAAGGAGCAATGCCGTTATTGGACGAAAGTGATTAGCGAAGTCAGTGATTGAATATAACTAAGGTTTTCCCCTATATGCGCGAGAGATTCGACCAAAGACCCGGGGCTTGTAGTTTGGCCCTTTCGTATTGACTATTTATCAGTTAAGGTCATTTTAGTGAATAGAATGCAGCATGCCTGTCGGAAGATTCACAATTGTGCATGAAATAAATAGTAATGTTTATTCCCAACTTGTGGGTGGCATGTCTTAAGACATGATTATAAGAATACAGTCAAAATAGAAGCATGATTGGCGGAGACTGTGGGCATCATAGACGGTGGGCTTTATCCGATGTAGATGTGGTTATCACTAAACCGACACGGGTAGGGAAACATGGTTTCTATGCTTTTTTGGAGGGCACCGAGCAAGATGAGATTTGGAGGTGGCGGGCAAAAACAAAACGAGGGGGCAAAACAAGAGTCTTCCTACCTGACATGATAAGAAAAGTGTAAACTATGAAGAGGCGTACCACAATGTTTTGTGCTGAATGAGTTGCGTGCCTATTATGCGTTCTCATGTATGGGGAACTCTGACTTTTGCTTGGTTCACGTTGGTTAGGGTTAGGCAAGAGAAGGAAAATTCATTATACCGAATGGATATAGTATTTTAGGGGGGATACTTAGCTGAGAGGAACCTGATATAAGTTGCTTTAAGCAAGCCGAAGACTTGGCAAGGTATTGTTAAGAGTGTTTCTTTTTTTATTTGTTCTAATTTTTCCGTCCACTAAACATACCTTCGTCAAACTCAGGGGTGGTCCGTGCCCCGTTCGTGAAGGAAACCAGAGGATGGTTGGGTATTAAGTAGGGCGGCTGCGGCTTCACAAGTAGTGAAGTCATCTTAGACTGTGAAAACTTATGTTGGTGTGTGATGACTCGAGACTGATCGGAGTGACTTTTTCACATGCAAGTGCAGTAAACCAGGAAGAAGTAGTGGAGAAGGTTTGTACGCCCAACTGCTGAGTGGAATGCCGTCATGTATGAACAGAATAAAAGCGTGACTGAAACAACCAGATACCACAATTGGTAAGCTTCATATTCGATCTAGGAAAGCCACTCAAATTGCAAAAGAGCGCCGTTACTTTTTAGCTGGCTTCGCAAACAAACACAACAATAATCCTTAGTACAATCTTCCATCCTCCTCATGGCACTGCAGAGGATGAAAATTTTGCAGTGATCAATTCCTGAAGGCAGATTTTCTGAAGTTGTCCCAGGATCTCGTTTGGTCATCACAGGCAAAAATCCTCTTGTTTTACCCACGCTTCGTTTTTTGCCCGCCAACTCCAAATCCAAACGATCAGATCTTCCCCGATATTCTTTCAAAAAACGGTTAGTAACTGCTTCCCCGCCTGTGCCGTTTTAGTGGTGACCACATCCACATCGAATGATGCCCACTGCGCATGATGCTGTCCCTTTTTCTAACATTCTATGTCCACAACTCTCGCCCGTCATGCTCTTATTCTGACCATAACATTATGATCATGCCTAACGGTATGCTACACACAAACACACAAGTGGGAATAAACAATTATATTATACCCAAAACTCCGCAGTACAAGCAAAAAATTACGAATTAGGTGTAGGTCAATAGAATTTCAACACAAGTGCGGCAGATTGTTGACCTTTTAGGTTCGAGCTGTTGCGTAAAAAATATTGCATTGTACATGAGACACTCTTTTTTTACAATACACGGTTTGGGAAAAATATCGTACGCCGCTTCAGGATCGGCACAGGCCCCAGATATCAGCAGTGATTTTGGAGCTTCGTGCGCCCGGTTGCCTTCACCTGCACGCAGTGTTTCGTCACGAACAGCACAGCACCTAATAGAGAAATTTCGGGCATTGGCTATTCGTGGGCACTCAAAACGATGTGGACACCACGAAAAGACGGCTGCTTGACCTTCAAGTGACAAAAAGTGTGCTCTGAGGGAACTTAGCGAACGTCATTTTCGCGCGTGGTGAGAAAAGACGATGAATAGCTGGATACCAAAAGAGATTAAGGTGGCTGGCCCTCTTCGTGGATGTCTTTCATATCCAATCTTTAAAATAGGCTCACTTGGCCTCCTAGGGAGTCTGAGACCTACTTGCATTTTGAGGGACAGAAACGGAGAACCGACGAATCACCCAACAGTGGTATCTGGGGTTTACAGAGAACACTATTCTCACTTATGCCCAGTTTGAACAAAGCTTGGCAAACAGGTTTTTACCGTTGAACCGGCAATCACTTGGCACGGCATAGTGAGAAAATTATCAAGCTCAGAGCACACACCTTCATTAGACAAATTTTTTCTCATTTCGGGTAGTCGGTGCGTGGAATGACCTTCCTCCGTCGGTTGGTCACGCTCCTTCTAGAACCCAGTTTAAAGCACTATTAGACATTTATTTATGCGAATCCTCGCGCTGGCAAGCATACTGCTCCGCGCTGAGAACATAAAGAGCAGTGCTACACCCCTTTTCACTCGTGCCTTTCAGGTGAACGACAGCCACTGACCGACAAGAACAAAAGCAACCCGGGAAACTTGGGCAAAAGCCACAATCCCGTGTATCAGTCCGTGAATCCGTGTCTGAACATGGTTTTTCCCATTGACCCAAATAATACGCCGCTTCGGCAGGACGAGATACTCAAGTTCACAATGAATGCATTTTTAGGTAGTAGTTTTTTCCTTTCGGGTGGTTGGTGTATGTATTGACCCTCCTCCGAAGATTATTCATGTTCATGGGCCAAGTTGAAAACACTTGGATGATTTTAAGGGAATCCTCGCCATGCCAAACTCACGTTGCAGCGCTGATAACTTGAAGCACATGGCTACATAATTTCTCGCGTGAACCTTTAGGGTTAATGGAAGCTACTGATAGTCAAAAGCGAAGCCAACTTGGGCATCTTGGGTAAAAGTATTCTGCCCATCACTCCATACTAATCCTTCGTCCCTGTAGTGGTCTGGCTACCCAATAAGTCAGTTTACCAGAAGTGTGT
>NW_008751803.1:23959-33281 GCF_000715545.1 Opisthorchis viverrini
ATGAGACTCGCGAATGACCGCTGCAAGCGCGAGCGAAATCAGAAGGGAGAGTTGAAGCACGTGACCACGCTTGTATTATGTGAAATTGTACAAGAGCGCGTTTTTTGTAGTTTCTCTTATTCAAACAAAAAACGAATATGCAATTGATGAAATACCTAGTGTTATAATGGAAGTAAAATAAAGGTACAAAACGCCACATCCCTTTCACAGCTAAGTTGTGTTGATGAGTGGCTTATGGTGATTATTCCTCATCTTTCAGCTTGGTCGTTGCACGGAAGGACACACCAGTGTACTTTTTGGCGAAATTATGTTTGCTGCTTGTATCTGCTATCACCAGCACGTGTCGTATCCATCAGCCTGACGTAAACAACACCAACGGCGTGTCGATACCCGCTAAAAGCGAATTTCAAGGTCGTCTCAAATTTCCCTGCTCTTCCCTTGAACTCTTGTCTATACCTAACTGATTCATGCATTGACGTTACTTGTCACCATACAGCCTGAGCTAATACGACTTCCAAAATTCGTTAAACGTTTCACGAATTTTGGAAGTCGGAACGTACGTTCCGAAACTTCGGGTGCCTCTCTTTGGTCTGTGATTGGCGTGTTCAGTGACTACATGTTCAAGAGAATGAGCTTACAATTTGTTGGTGAAAAGTGCATACCAAATGACATTCAAATTTGGTCCTCTCATCCCAAAACACTTGCACCTCTTCGAAGACGCGAACGATGTCGTCTGCACATCCCAGAGCAACAAGGTTTTCGTCGTGGGCTATTTGAACACCGGGGTTTTGGAGACCCTCCAATATTGATTTCATCGTCGCATTGATCACGATATTGAATGGGAAGGGATAGAGTAGGCGTAAGTGACGGACGCCGCTTGGCGTACGGAGATCTGTCCGTTTACTTTCACATCCCTGGAAGTCTGAAAATACAAAGAAATCATTATGTTTACAAAAGTCCGGGGCATTCATTGATGTGTTAGCGTGTTAAGGTGAACAGACAGGTCAACCATATCGAATGTTCCTTGAAAACCCAAGAATACTAAAATTGTGGGTCTTTTGTACATATGGCTTTTTTCTAGCACTTGACAGTGTGTGAAGATTTGGTCAACACAACTCCCACCGGGCCGGAATCCCACTTGCTGCCCCATAATCAGTGTTTCACGAGACACGAAGCACCAGTAACGCCAACAGTCTCGTTACGACTGGTGTCAAGCTGATCCCCGTGTGGCTACCACACTCACTGCGAGCCGTTTTTAATGGACAATATCACCGACATTCTCCAGTTGTCTGGGACAGTTTCCTCTTTCATAATGCGGGCAAACGGATCAGACGAGTGTTGACTGAGGACTTTATCCCATCTTTGAACAATGCGGTTGTGAGATCATCTGGACCGGGAACTCGGTGGCGTTTGAGAGAACATATGCAGTCGTGAACCTCAGAGGCCGTAGGGAGTTCTAAGTTCACTCGACTGTGGGCTCCAGTTGAGTGGCAGCAGGTGGCCACGCTAATTGTTATCCGGAGTATTCTTCCAACCGATCAGCTTTACCACCCTTTTGGAGCATAGTTGCCGTGTCACCCGGAGGGATAATGCCTCGGGTTTATCGAACAGAGTTGTTAATGGCGCTTCTTGAGTCAAGTATAGATTGATTTGGAAACTGTAGCTAACGCTCAAGATGCTGACTTGGAAATAGCGAAATAGACTCAAATCTATTTCCTCCAAAGGGACAATAATCTGTGACACATCGCACCTCATAACTGGCCCCAGAGTTCCGAGCGTCTTTCCACCGATTAATCTTTGAGTTTAGTTAAGTTTAGTTCGGTTTCGGTTTACGAGCTACAACCCACGTACAAACAACATTTTTGCCCTAACTGCTACCGTTTCGGTCGCTGGAGAGTTGGCAGTCATAGGAAATATAGCGAAGAATTGTAGGTCGTGGCATCGTCACTTTGATCTGATGAAACGAATAATTGGGCAGCCACGTATTAAAGGCGATAGCTTTGATGTACAATCACCGCTAACCGCGTGATTGAGCCATGTACGCCTGTATCATTAACCACTGATGAGTTATTTTGCGAATCCGCGGAGGCAACAGTTGTCAAAACAACTAAGTTTACTGGTTAGTGTTTTTATAGTTCGTTACCCGCTCATAGTATATACACCTCTCGGTCGCTTCTACTCAGCACTGGACGAAAACAGCTTTGTGAGGTAGACAATCCTGATGTGCGGAGTGCTTGTCGTAACCAGCGTAACGTATGAAGACTGAGTAGCCTATCCATGGTGGGTTTCCTTTCCCTGAAATTATTCGGTGTACCTCAGCATTGTTAGTCAGACGTTCACATCACACCTGGCCAGTGCTTTGGAGGCAGAGTTGGTCAAGCACTGACAGCCCTCGCACATCCTCTGCTCTTTGAGGTCACGTTTCTGACCCATAAAATGGTATGGAGCGAATCGGACAAGACGGCTCAGTGATTAGAGCGCGAATGTACCGACCTGAAGGTCCGCGGTTCAAACCAGGCCTCTGCATTTCCACTTCCCTGTCTAGACTTTGGCACCCTGGCAGTATTTCAGCCCTCGTACTTCCTTTGGGTGGCATGACACCGAGGCACCGAAGGGGTGTTGCAGCTGAATGATTTTTTCATGAATCGGGCTGTCGCAGTATATGCTTTGTCCTTGACAGTTGTTTCGCTGGTGCCACAGATACTGGAGACAGTCAAAATCTACCCTGGCCTTCCCGATTTGAGAAATAACCTCATCTCCAGTCAGTTCACAGGAACTTCCCAAGTAAAAAATTATCTACCACGTCGATTGGCTCGTCTGCAAGCCTGAGGTTTATATATGATCCCACCTGTTCTTCTAGCAGCACTTTACACTTTTCAGGTGTAAAGCGCATGCCAAACCATGAAACAGGATTATTTAAGTCAGCTAAAATGAACTGCCTCTTTAAATGCCCAGAGCCAGGTAAAGTGATGCTCCTTTACTCATGTCTGTAAGCGGACTCCTCTGGGGCATTTCGGCCTCGGAGGTTTCAAAGATAGACATATAAGTTTCAAGCAGCACATCAATAACAAAGTTGAAGATGAGTGGTGAGAGAAGGCAGCAATGTCTTGTAGCACTGGACGTGGTGAACTCAAGTGAAATCTTGCTTCCTTCTGGTGGCATGGCAGTTAGGCATCGAAAGGGTGCTACAGCTGAAAGAACAAGAGTTCGCATACCGTGCTCTCACAAGGGATATAAATTTGGGAGTGACACCTTTGGTCTGGTGGGAACACCGGATCAGCAATGCTGAAGTACATCGAATGCTATACGGAAAAAATATTTCACCCACGATAGATGAGCTGATCACACTGCATAGGTTGCGCTGGCTGGGCTACGTGCTGCGTGTGCCAGTCGACCGATATCCTCGTAGGGTTCTTTTCGCACAACCACGTGAAGGGTGTAAGAGAGACAGAGGCGGTCATGCAATGACGTATGGGAGTGAAGTATGAAAGTTGTTACCAGCAAGCTTAGCTGCGCTGGTCATTGCCGTCTTCCTGGATAGGGACCCCGAGACGGACCGCAGCAGTGGTTGGAGACATTGTCAGATATGTTCCGGTTGCGCCTTCAGTAGCGCTCGTGTATCCAGGCTATTGCCTTCGACGCATAGCTCCTTCCCCATTCCCCCCACTTAACACTCCACTGGAAGTGCTGTATTTACGCACGAATTATCACCTCCACTGGAAGTGCTGTATTTACGCACGAATTTATCACCTCCCACCTCCAATGCGCAGCTATCTACCTCACCTCTCCAAATCATCGGTGAATAAAACTGTGGCAGCTACAACCCACTGTACGACAATTACGTGGTTATTACAGCTGACGATGATGATGATGGTGATCGGTAAGAGGTAGGTAGGGGGCGAGATAAGGCAGAGGGTAAGGTAAGGTAAGGTACGGGGCGGGATGGCTCAGTGGTTAGAGCGCGAATTACTGATTGGAAGGTCCGTGCTTCGAATCCGACCTCTGCCTCTCGAATTCCCACGTCTAGACTTGGGCTACCTGGCATGCTTCCTTCTGGTGGCATGGCAGCTAGGTACCGAAAGTGTTACGGCTGAACGATTATTATCGGTGGGGTAAACTCGTACACCACAGGCGCCACGAGTCATCACGTCAGGGGCATCAGATACCCGAAGAGTTAAACGCGAAACATCTGAGTTAGTCTTAAGCGGTTTGAGGTGCAAGACGGAATGGGGTACTGTATTCGTGTGTGCGAGACAACATACTTTGCAAAACTTGACAAGCAAAGTTTCAGCAAGAGATACCAATTTTCCAGTTTGACAGGTTACGGACATTGGGCAGCTCTCATGCTTCCTTCGGTTGGCATGGGTGGTATGCCCTAAATGAATGCTACAGCTGACTGAAAGCTACATTATGAATATGAACTTTTCTGCCTGATGGGATATTGTTTTGGTTTCTTTTTTTGAACGAGACGATGGTTAGGGGACTGGTAGATGGATTTACCGCAGTTCATCATTTGATATGGGCAGGCATTTGGGTGGGGGCTGGTGAACGAAGCGGTGAAAAGTTGAATGTTAGTCCCGGGTTGCCATACCGCTTAGCTAATCACCTTTAGCCTTTGGTTCAAAGGCCTGATTCACAGGGCAGTGGGAGGATGTGAGTTTTCGGGAACGCTCCTCCCCAGCCTCTGAGTTAAACGTCTGAACCGTGTGATAGTGTTTGTTCGGTTTTTGAGAGACCCTTGCCGGACCCAACTCACTTGACCACAGAGGCCTGGCCTGGCCTGAGTGCGCAGGGAGTAAGAAACAGTCATTAGACTCTTATCTCGGTTGCCTACACCTGGTGCCTTCTGATCAGCACCAAACGGTTCGATTTTACAGGTAATTTGGCCGTGTTGCTATTTATTATCTTTTATTCATTTTTTACTTAGTAGGCAGTAATCATGGTTAGCCCTTTGGTTATCGGATTTTACGGATTTTTTTACAACCGGCGTTGTAACCCGTCCTTTCTTGGGGAAAGGCAGCCTCGCTGCTTCCTTAAAAGAAAAATTACTGGTCGCTTGACGAAAGGCTTATTGACTTCTACGTTGTGCAGGGGACAATACGACTTTACCTTCAGGCTGCCTCATAATATGATTTCTCCCAATACGGGGACTCGCTCTTTTTCGGGCTGCTCCCCGTAGGCTTTCCTGGTATGGTTGGACATTATTGAACTGAGTCCCAACGATTGCTTGCGGAATCACTGGAACACCAGCCACCACGACAAGATGACAGCTTTAGGTCGGGCGCTGCATGGTTAGGCGATACTCAGTCTGGCTTACCCAGGTATGTATACTTCAGCCAAGTTGATCACCAACCGTTTCGTTTGGCTCAAAGTATATGACGACGTCCGAAACTGTGCCTCCACCTGCTTTCAGTGCCAGCGCTCTCAGATGCGTCGCCATACCGAAAGCCGCCAAGTACAGTTTGCCTAACCCGATTCAAGTTTTCATCACTTACAATTCGATTTAGTTGGTCTTTGACCACCACTTTGGTGGTGGTCAACATGTATTTACTGTTTTTTCAGGTGACTGGATGCCCTACCAAGACGGTGGCAAGCCCCTTCTTAAAACAGTGGATCACTCAGTTTAGTTGCTTTTGACAACCTGCTGAAAATCCTAGGTTGCAAGCTTGTTTGTGTGACTGCCTGTGTCAGGAGGCCCTTCGCTCTTATCAACCGAATGTCACGTTGATTAGACTGATGTGTCCCGTGAGGGCTACCGACTGAATTAAGGCATGCCCTCACAGTCCAGAATGTCAACCAATCAGGATTGAGCACTGTAGCTCGGTGCTTCTGGGCCTCGCACGGCGATTCTCCAACAGCCTGCCACCAGACAGCCGAAGGATTAGTTGAACGCTTTCATCGGCAGCTCACGGAGACGTTCCGTTCTTCGTGGTCTTACCAGGCCACCATAACATTGGATCAGTATACGCAGAAGGTGCTTAAGCCTTTGTGCTACTTGGCCATTCATAAGTAGCTTGATGATAGAGAAACTATATGGACGCACCCGATCGCGGTGACTTTAGTGTCCAGCTTTGTGATTCAGTTAGCAGTGGGGGCGAGATGGCCCAAGTGGTTAGAGCGCGAGTTTACTGACCGAAAGGTGCGTGGTTCGAACCCAACCTCTGCCTTTCGACTTCCCCTGTCTAGGCTTGGGCAACCTGACAGTATCCCAGCCTTGGGCAACCTAACAGTATCCCAGCCTTCGTGCAACCTTCGGGTGGCATGGCAGTTAGGCACCGAAAGGGTGCTACAGCTGGACGGTTACCAACATTGGAGTAATAATAATAATAATAATGATAATGGCATAACATTCTTGAGCTCAGGAAACGAGATTTTATGCAGCGCAATCTCAATCAACCATGATTATTTAACTAATAGGGCACTGAATTTCGAAATGTCGTCATTACAGTTGCTGCTGTCAACACCTGTGGTGAGCAATGGCGCACAATCTTGTTAACCCATTTCAAGATTTCTTTGTTACCTAAAGAAAGTGGGAACAAAGTGTTCGATCACCGCAAACAGCATCTATTCAGTTAGTTCGCAAACAAACTGACGGAGATAGTTCGATTGTCATCGATTCGCATTCTGTCAGGCACGACAAAGGTCGTTCGGACCGTCCCGCCGTATCAACAACGCACATACTTTTTCAGTCTCTTTTACAGCTGCTGTTCGGTCAAGTATTTACTGCTTCCCTCGAATTCGGTAGTGAAAGACAATAGCTGGGCATTTATCCTTTACTTGAAACATATTTGCCACGTCGACAGGCAGCGGTTTTCAAAATTTTTGCGACATATTGGATGCCATCCTCAATTAGCAAATATTTGAAGACGCTCCAAACTTTCAACCCCTCGCAACTAGGGGCCATCTGGCTCACAGTGTATTTTGATATATGTGAGTCTCCAAACTAAGTGATGTAAACCAGCAAATGTATATTATCTTTCTGGCTTAGCTTGCTGACTCCATCTGTCGATCAGAGTTGCATGAAGTGTCCCACTACCTTACCAGAAACTTTCGGGGAAAATGAGCTTTCAGGTCGCAGATGCTAACTTTTCTAAACACGTTTGCACTTCACCTTTTTCGAAATTTTCCACAATTTCCCCCCTGTATATTCTGAGTGGACACAGTTCTCTCCTCCACATCAACGTCGTTTCGAAGGACCAGCTGAACGATTCAATTTGGACACACAGGAATTGATACCTTCCAAGTCCGAGCATGCTCAGTTTTAGGTTTGGACTTCATCCTGCGAATAAAACTAACCTATGTTGAAAGGCTAAGACGCACGGTTGTTTCACTGTAAATGCTACCGTGGCTATCTTACAGTGCCTCATCTCCGACCCCAATCAATACCGGTGCAACTGGCCTTTCGGAACCCATTTGGAAAAGTTACTACTCTTGTCAACTGATCCGTCCGTTCCCTTTGCGTTGTCCGATTACGTCGGTGATTCTTTGCTTGTAGTGGCACGTAGATTAGATCAGTTGCTATTTCGGTTGATAAAGGTTTTGGCGGAATTCCATGTTGCTAGGATCCCCCGTGCTTGTTGTGTAGTTGTGTGCCAAAACCTTCGCATTTTATAGATTGACTTTGTCAATGGTCACCTGGAGTAAGGCGAGGTCAGGCTCAATGGTCATATGGACACCGACCAATCAGGGAGTTAGTCAACCATTCAACAAACGGTACAGACCATTAAAACGACATATAATCAACGGCCACCCCCCGCATCAACAAAACGTCTATGGTTCTAAGCACAGCATTGCTCAACGCCTACACACCGACGCACTGCAACGCATCGCCAACTTGCTATGCGCTGAAGATGTGACCTCGGTTTGTGACGAAAGACTTGCAACCAAACCATCTAGCTCAGCGAGTAGAATAACGACCATTTATACAACCTGAGCTACTAACATTCCCTTTGATAGCAAGCACTAGCTCTTACCCAGAATGGAAAGCATTCCGCAAGTCACGTGAACTTATTACTGGGATTGGTCACTAGAGGTGCTAACTATTACTAAACTGCTTGAGTAAAAGCTGAATGATCATAAAACTGTTGGTTACCAATCTGCTGGTGCCTGGTGATGTTCGGTTCCTGTCCTGAAAGTTCTGGATTTGAGTCCCGAGCGTCTTAGCATTAACGCTGTTGATGGTTCCCAATAAGGATAAAACAGTTACACCTATTAAATTTTCAGCTTTATTTGCTCACATAAGGTTTTGTTGCCTGTTCGGTTTTTCTGAACATCGTTCTGTCAGCGCTGGTCACATCTATAAATACATTTGTTGTTTTTGGTCAGAGAACGTGAGACATTGTTTCAACCCTCCTGCGGGATTCTCGTTATTCGGGGCTAGATATGACCCCATACAGAGTTACCAGCTGACATCGGGGTGACCGGTGGAATCGGTTTATGTCCAGGGTGAGGCCGCTCGTGACCGGACGGTTGTGTTCAAACTACTGGCTGGAAAGGGACGAGATGGTCCAAGTGGTTAGAGCGCGAATTTACTGACCGGAGGGTTCGTGGTCTGAACCTGACCTCTGCCTCTGGGTTTCCCCTGTCTAGGCTTGGGCAACCTGGCAGTATCCCAGCCCTTGTCCTTCCTTGGGGTGGCATGGCAGCTAGGCGCCGAAAGGGTGTTACAGCTGAACGATTCGATTTTTTTACTAGCCGGAAGATCACCAGTTGGAAACTCCCTCTGTTTTGTGAGGTGCGCACCGCTGATGGCCCTCAATCCGGATGAAACAGCTGTTCAGCGCTCAGCTTTTCACCTGACCTTGTCTGGGGTCGGGCAACATGGGAGTATCTCAACCCTCGTGCTTTCTTCGGGTAGCATGGCAGCTAGGTACTGAAAAGGTGTTACAGCTAAATGGTCGTTTGATTTTGTCATTGTGCCCCTATTTTTTGTCCGGTTGCATTAGGGTTTCCTCTCGTGAATTCACCTTGACTATATCTTATCGGTGTTTCCCGACCTAAGGCTGCCACCTTGACGTGGTGGTCGGGCTTGAGTGCTGCAATGATCCCGCGGGCTACACTGGCTGGAACTTCGTTCCACAAGGTGCAACCATGCCAGGAAGCCCAAAGGGAAGCAGCCAGACCAAGAGCAGCGAGACCCCGTACTACGAGTAATCGTGCTACGAGGCGGTCTGGGGGTAAAGTCATACTGTCCTCTGCGACAGGAGTGTGAAGGCAGTAAGGTGTTTCCCCCAGGCGACCAGCATGTCCATATTTATGGAAGCAGCGATGCTGCCTTCCCCCAAGGAAGGACGGGTTAGAAAAGGTCGGCCCCAAAAACCGC
>NW_008751803.1:36620-94068 GCF_000715545.1 Opisthorchis viverrini
GAACACCGGATCAGCAATTCTGAAGTACGTCGAATGGTATTCGGGAGAAATAACTCACCCTCGATAGATGAACTGATCACACTGCATAAGTTGCACTGGCTTGGCCACGTGCTGCGAATGCCAGTCGACCGACCTCCTCGAAGGGCTCTTTTCGCACAACCACGTGAAGGGTGGAAGAGAGCCAGAGGCAACAATACAATGACTTGGCAGCGAAGTATGAAAGCCATTACCAGCAAACTCAGCTGCGCTGGTCACTGCCGTCTTCCTGGATGGGGGAGACGGGCCAATGATGATGATGATGACTTATCGTTGTTTTGGTGTCGCGAAGGTCCTTTTTGTAAGTGACGTCCATCCGTTGAATTATCCTCACTATAGTATCTGCTTTATACCCTCCCAGTCAGTCGTGTACTTATCGTATGATGTCGATCGCTTTTCCACTTCAGCCACCAAATCCACTCCTACCGTGGTCTTCGTCATTGATTCGCCATGTTCTTCGTTAATTTGCCTGTCTATTTTGCTGTCCTCATCATTTCCTGCACAATTTGTGGTTACCTGTTTTGGAAATTTTATAACAAAAAATTGAAGCAAGGTAAGTGCACCGTTCGCATGCATTTCCAAATCTACACTGGGTACATCCATTTGAACATTCCCCAGTCTTGCATGCAATGTACACAGTGCAGCTCGTGCCTTAGCCATTGGTTCTATAGGGCCACTTGACCCATCTTACCGAAACTTATCCACTGGCCGAAGGACCGCCGTTTCTGCCACAGAGTCTACGTGCGATACCAAACCGGCTAGTCGCATCACTTACTTGTTTGCAATTCATTGAATTGCCTCAGCTTGCGAAATATTTGGTTGTAACGACAATGGTTGCTGTAATGGATAGATGGACACCCCGTTCTGACTGTAATTGACGGATAAGTTGGTTTGAGCTTTGCTAACTACTGAGAGCACGTTCCCATTCAATTCACTTCATTTGCCTTATGGAGAATAACTCTTGTGATAAGATGAGTGAGCTTCTCTAATCTCCCGTATTGTCGCTATCCACAAGCAGAGATGGGATGCCAAGTCCGTCCAGAGTGAGGTTCTATTCCGATTCTAGAACTGCACATGATGTGCTATGTTGGGAATGAATTGTTCCACATCTGACTTGACGGCGTCGAGCTCGCCTTCAGGCTTCTGCTAAGAATTTTTCCACAAGTACTTGGCACATTTTCGTCGACCCAGTCCATACTTTTATTTCTGGAGTAGTCTTAAATAGTGCAAATGCAATAAATCCTAAACGAATGTTACTTAGTTCGAGATTCTCCAGCAGCTGTGGGTTAGTTTTGGTCCCCTTGAAAAGGAGTCGTCATCCCACTTCCGCACGTCGGTCCCTTTTTTATTATAGAAAAAACCTATGCGAAAGAACCAGATTATTGATGCGTACCATGTAAACACCTCACCGTAAGCGGAGCGGTGACCTGTTCAAAGTTTACGGGAAGTTCACACTTGGTATCGTCCTGTTTGGGGTTTATCAGGCATCCTAGCTCTCGAATTTCAATCGGAATTCAGCTTTTGCATGTGCGATAGCCGTCCAACGATCGTTACCCGCCAATATCGTCTCCTTCATTGCTGGATATGGAACTTCGCTTGTTTTTGGAAGATAAATTAAAGAAGCTACACTCGTTTTTCCTTTTCAGTACAGTTCTCCACCATCCTGCTAAACAGTCGGATTTCCTATTTAATAATTTGTGACAGTTAGGTGTAACCGGTGTTTGAGCAACCCCCTGACGGTAGACGCTTGTTCGCAAACCAAGAGTTAATGGGTCAATTGCAACGTTCCTTAATTCAGTATGCCACAATGTTTTATTTGAAACGATAGTCAAGATATCGGCGTGTTTTTCTTCGATGTGACACTGGTTCCAAGACGGTCCGGGCGTTTCCACTAACCTTATATGTAGGTTGTTTCAAGTAGCTTATCCAAGAAAACCCGATTCCACACTTCTGCAATACCAACGAAAAACCGATCCTACATGTATCGCTGTCAATAAACGAAAAATACTTCGGTATCTGTTTCGGTGGAGACTTCGAAATCTTGAATCTTGGTTCAACTGAGTTGTAGATAGACATTAAAGTGCGCATTCGATTGAGGATCGGATTAGGGGGTTCATTCAGATCTGGACTGAATATCCCGTCCAGTATGCAGCGTCAGTGGTCGTTTGAGTGGCCGATGAGCTCGCTAGGGGTGCAAGGCAAACAGTACGCTTTGAATTAACTGGAGCAATTTTCCAGAGCAATACACGGCTCACATTCGGATAACTCGTGCTATGCTCACCGAAAGCTTCTGCCCAATGAACTTATGGATTAGAGGTGGCAACGAGAGCTGTTTTTTCCAGCGACTGAGCCAAAATTACGAGGTCACACCGAGCTTCAGCTGCAGTCGACCTGTTATCCGAGGGTTAAACACCCGCGTTTGAAGGTTCGCGTTTCAGGATGTGGGTGACTAATGCATTTTTTGTGGACGACGATCAAGTTTATACTCAGCTCAGCAAAGCCGGATGCGCCCGTGAATGTATACGTTACAGGAACCAGACGCTAAACCACTCTTCATTCCACTAAGCAAATAAACTTACACCACACACTCATTTACTCAATAGATATACAGAAAGTGGAATGACTTCCGGTAACTTTTATTGGTCAAACCCATCGGTCTGTGCTCATGCGATACTGACTGAGCCGATAAGCAGCAATAAAAAACTCAGTCCATGTGCACGCATTCGCTAATCGTTCGTTCCACCTTGCCCTATTGATTCCCTGTAGTTTTACCTCGATGGTTTTGGATGTAACGTAGTTACCTGCAAATTACTTGTCACCAACTCACACGACCATCCCGACTACCTATCGAAACACATCACATTTTTCGGTTACCATTCTCAATAACTTGCTGTTTATTGCGTTCTGTGGATTTTTTTGCTTATTGGAGGCACATTCCACAAACATTCTTTGGTTAGCCAAAAATGCTTCCCGTAGGCTGGTTACAACACGTTTTGAGGTTACTTCTGTGTTGCATTTATGGCTCATTTGCATATCCGACCAAGACGAACGCGAGATTACAATGAGTTCGCATGTTTATGTTTTGATCCTTCAATGGGATATGCGACGCAAGCTGTTTTAGGGTTCGTTTTGGAACAGTGTTGAAGATATCGAAATGTTGTTTCTTGTAATCAGTGTGGTAAGAAGGTAGAATTTGTAGAGGGGATAATTTTTCCATACAATGTTTTCCAGGTTCCTACATTACACTCACGAAACCACTGAAAACAGGAGTTAACTGAAATATCGATTGGTGTCTAAATTGCAGTCAGAATCAGCCCATTAGCCTCTAAAAAAGTAAAACTTTGTTTTTATCATTACCAGTGAAATTGCTGATTTCAAGCATTCCCCTTCCAGTTTAGGGGGACTGTTGTTGCTTTACACATCCCGCGGGCTTTCCTCGGAGCTTAGAAAGACTGTGGTTCGCACTCCAGAGTCCTTTTTCCCGTCATATACGTTTTCCTACGGCTATAATTTGGTCGAATTAAGCTCTCCCCATTATTATTCATTATGACAATGGATGAGGTTCTTGGATTGTCGATGCCGCAACTGGGATACCAGTTCCATGACACCTTAGTAGATGGTTTTGCTTTCGCTGACGACTGGGTCGTGTGTGCAGAAAGTCAGGCACGCCTTAAAGAGAAGCTTGAAGCTGCTGCGGTCGAGTTGGGAAGAGCTGGCATGAAAATAAACGCCCGAAAGACTAAAGTGATGGTTATTTGTGGGGACAGGAAACATCGGGCAACAGCAGTCTCAGTCGAACCATTTCGCTTTGCCGAGGGACTTCCTAAGGTCGCAGTCAGTGACTTGTGTTTGCTTGCCATTGTGGGCTCCCTGCGTACTTATGACACTTTTATGCGTGGCACATGGAACTGAAGGTACATTTTTGCCATTTAATCTCACCCCAGACCCAGTATGACGGTCACTTTGTGCCTGATGTGCGAGTCTTGACTGTGCTAGCGCATACTGCGCCTTGAAGAGCATTCACCATTGTTTGTCCTTTCTTTGGTTGTTAGTCTTTAGACGCCTGTTCCCATACCAAAATCTTTACATACTTTGGGATTCACCTCATCAGACTGGCACTGTCCTTGGCATGATTTCGAATGAGACGTTTCTCTCTTTTCTCCCATATTCTCCTGTTACTCTTTCGCATTCATCGCTTGCATTCACTTTTTATGTTTGTGACCATGCTCTTCAAAAATAAATGATAAAAATAGGGATATAGATCTCGTTTCTCATGCTCCTAGGCAGGAGCGCCAATTTTAACTTTGATGCTCTACTGACGTATGCAGCAAGGAATGTAAGTCAATAAGGATGTGATGGACAGACAATTGTGCCCATAAAGGTTGGCTTTTCGCCTGGGTGTTTCGACCACCAGATAAACCGTCTCCGATGCGCTTGGAGAGGACGCGTGAAAACGCGCTCAGTGACCAAAACTTGTGGAAAAATTGCCCTCATCAAGTATAAATTCGCAGACCACGATTCTTTGGAAGAACTGATTAGCATCGACGTCTCCGAACACCGCCGCGCAGAGTAGTAGGCCAGTTGGCCCTGAGATAATAAGTAGTTCTAAGTATTCCTCAAACCCGAAGCTCATGTTTGCAGACGATTTAGATAAATTTGTTTAACTGGGCAGTTCCGGTGGACTGGCTGAAGATGATATTACTTCTCGAATCGGAAAAGCCATGGCTGCATTTGCCAACTTCCGACACCTTTGGCGCCTACGTGATGTGAGCTTGTCTGTCAAGGACAGAGTTCACTCTCCGGATCAGTGATCCATACTGTTTTACCGATCAGAAAAGTAGCCCCTAGGTGCAGAGCGGGGATCATCGGTGTCCCCGAAGCATTGGTCGCGTCTGGTGGGAAAATTGGATTGACAATGCTGAGGTATACCAGATGTTTTTAGTAAAAAGGTACTCTCCCGCGGTAGATGTATTACTCACGCTTTATGGGTTACACTGTTTAGGACATGTACTCCTCATGCCAGAGGACCGTCTGCCTCACAGAGCTCTTTTCGCCAAATCCTGTGTTGAGTGAAAGCACCCACGAGGTGGACAGTGTATGAACTGTCAAGGAATTATGAAAGCACTAGTAAACCATGTCGCGTCGACGACTGCCGCCTCCCTGGATGTGGCCTCCGGGACATAACTGACCAATGATTAATAACAGCAGAAATGGACCGATCGCGCCGTTACTGATGCTCATGCATCAAAGCAGTCGTTTTCAATGCGTAGCTACCCAGTTCCCGAACTAGCTGAAATTGCCATCGCTTCCGGGGCATGACTGTATATTCCATGCTGTCTGAGTATCCGGTGATCGAATCTATGGTAGCTGGAACCAGTTTACCCATGGTACATGATTTATAGCTGATAAACTGCTTGATTTGACTGATTTTTACGTCAAGGACTTTTTATAACACCTGTCATTTGAGGGACCTGGGTAGCACCAGTTGACTTTTAAGGTAGAAACTTTTGCAGTTTAGAATAGAGTACATTGGTTTACGTTGGTGTTTTTGGCCTTCGGCCGGATTCGACCGGAGTATACTCTTTTCTCTGCTTACTTATGTGCACGGAGTAATTCCGTCCCGGCCAGCAGCTGCACTCTCCTAATGTAATCTCGAAGTGGCCGCTTGTCCTCATGTGATTCCTCCTATTCGGAGCGAATTTCGGCGTCTTCAGCAAGCTGGGCGGACTGAACTTTACTAAGGAGAGTCGATCTCACCGTGTGCCAACGAATTTCTTTTGAAGGCCCCTATAATGACCGCCGAACGCTTTTTCTTGATCAAATGAATTTTACTAAGTGGCCTGGACAGATAGGATTGCCACAAAGTTAAGCGGTAAAATCGGGTTGATAAGATCCTTTCTTAATGGGGGAATTCGTTTATTTCAAACATGATTCATCGGTTTGAAGCATTTGGTCCGCATTATCTCAGTCCGGTTCTCAGTACGGATTGCCTAACGGATAGGCATCAAAAAGACGCCATCGTCGAGTGGCTGGACTTGTTTTTTGTTTGAAAGGAGCCGTCTCATCCTGTTTAGGGATTGATAGTCCGGGTTGAGATGGACCAAGTGGTTTGAGCCCGAATTTACTGACCGGAAGGTCTGTGGTTCGAACCCGACCTCTGCTTCTCGACATCCCCTGTCTAGGCTTGGGCGACCTGGCAGTTCCCAGCCCTCGTGCCTCCTTCGTGTGACATGATATTCCGAATGATGTGATGAGATCTCTGGAGGCCCTAGCATACGAGGGCCTAAAAGGATCGATAACACATTTTTGAACGCACTCACTGATGAAATGTCGTCTAGCGAGTTGCTTTTATTTGCACCAAGCGCAAGAATATCTCGGTGAGTACTATAGCGTCCTCGGTATGAACGGCAAACATCCTTGTTTTGTTTTGTTTCGAACTACTCGACCTAACGACATTCTTAGCAATTATTTGTGCGGCGCTGTTTTCAATTTTCGTAAAAAAACTGTCACGGAAAAACTGACTGAACACCTCATGCTAGTTCCCAAAATACCTTAAGGCCTTTCGTTTATGAGTGGCCTTTTGCAATTGTTCGCCCGTACAGGTGGTAATCGTATTCGACACCTTCCGGCCACCACTGCCGGAGGGGTCCGCAGACGTGCTCCGAATGTTGCTCACAGGCGACCAGCAACTCGCATGCGTGTTCCTGACGAGGATAACCAAGTTCAGCCGACACACGTTGCAGATCGAGTTCGAGAACGGGTAGATGACGAGGAACATGATTCAAGTGATGACGCAACGGCGGCAGCAGAAGGTGCACCAAAGAAGAAAGTTGGTGCCAAGAAGGCCGCTAAGCTGGCAGAAAAGGAACGGCGCAAAGAAGAGCGCGAAGCAGAAGAACGTTATCGCGAGCACCAGCGTAAAATCGAAGACCAGGAGATAGCGAAACGGAAAAAGGCGGAAGAAGAAGCTGAACGAGCCGAAAAAGCAGCCGTAAGTTATCCGTTGTTTCAGAATCCATCATTATACCGTATTACGTCGAAGTTGTTGTTTTATCGGAGCAGCTGGGTGATCATAGAGTACCTGTATATGTATCCTTGCGTGTACTGCTCAACGCGTACGTAAAGAAACAAGCCTCAAGCGATTATTGGTGTGAAAGGTGCGGTTCTTAGTTTACTCCTATCACTATTCATATTAGTTAGATTGTCTTTTGTCCTCTCAGTCTCCACGGCAGATCTGACAACCACCAAGTCATGACCTTGGAATTTTACAAGATGCCATCACTCCGTAAACTACGGGCTACTAAGTGAGAGCTAATCACATTACTATCAGGCACGAGTAGCCAAACGGTAAATTGTTGAGCCAGTGGCAGGAAGACTGTCATGAGCTAATGATTCCAAACAAGAATGAAACAACTGTACAATGCTCCTCGGTTGTTCAGCATAGATTGGTTTCACTGACAGGATGAAATCTCTAGTGAACATTACCTAATCTCCCAAAATTACCTTGAATACGAGCTACTGGTTGAGGTAAAGAGTTGGACTATTCATGAGGTGTCAGAATGCCTGATTAAGTCAACAACCGAATAGAAGACCAAGTACTCTACCTCCTAAGTCAGATTTACAGTTCACTGAAGCCTGTCGGTAAATGCTTGATGCTAAGGTAACCGTTCACAACCATTCATCAACCGTTCATGCGACGCATCCCGCCGGGCCTGTCTGATGAGCACCACTTGGACCGAAATGCTTTGTGTGGTAGTTTTTGGGATCTGATTGGGTGATTTGAGTGCCCCAACTACCAATTTATCCAACTAGCTGTTGGGATATCGGTTCTTTGCATTTGCTTGGGATTTCTTTCAGCTCCCGTGTACCGTCGTCCCTCAGCGTAATAGATTGTTCACATTTAGTATGTCCACAACGGAATGCACATTACCTCTGTCTTGTCTAACGATTGATACCTTTGTGTGTTGGTTGTATACCGAGTGGATCGATTACTGGGCATGCCGACGCGTGTTGCAGATGTCCGCAATAGCATTAGGTGCTGATGTTTGTGGGGTTGTATTAGGAGGATAAAGCACCCACGGATATTGGACCCATTGGGGCTTGTTTTATCATTAACACAGCACCCATGCGCACTTCCACTGTACTAGTCATTGTTCCCTCAAATCGACGTAGGAGGCAATGACACGATACAACGGGTAACATGTAACACACAACCGATAATCATGAGGACTAACTCGGGCTCCTGGCCACCATGGCGAATTTACACAAGCATGGCTTTGTCTTGTCATGTTTTTTGCCTACTCGGTTACCGTCGATCGATGTGATAGATGAATTTGCTTGGCTGGGCAGTTCCAGTGGACTTGCTGGAGGTGAGATTATTTCTCGGATCAGAAAAACCAGGGCAGCTTTTGCCAAGTTCTGACACCTATGGTACCAAAGTGACGTCAGTTTGTCTGTCAGTGGCAAAGTTTACACTGCAGCGGTGCGAACCCTGTTGCTTTATGCATCGAAGGCGTGGACTCTACGTGCAGAAGACATACGAAAAATGTCAGTGTTTGAGCATCGGTATCTCCGAAGCATTGGTCAGATCTGATGGAACATCGGATCAGTAATGCTAAGGTTCACCAGTTGGTCCTAGGAAAGAGGAACTCTCTCGCGACGGGTGAATTACTCACGCTTCGTGGGCTATGCTGGTTAGGATGTGTGCTCCGCATGCCAGAGGACCGTTTACCTCGCAGAGCTCTTTTTGTCTGGCTCTCTGCTGAGTGAAAGTGACCAAGAGGTGGACAGTGTATGACTTGGGAAGGAATTATGAAGACACTAGCTAGTAAACTTAATCGGACCGACAACTGCCGCCTCTCTGAATGTGGCCCAATCATACAGTCTGTGACGTTCATGCATCAAAGCTATCGCCTTTACTACGTAGCTACCCAGTTCCCGAACTAACCAAATGCGCCATCGCGTACAAGGCTTGGCTATATGCCTCACACTCCCTTTTTCCGGCGGTCGAAATTGTGGTAGCTGAAACCATTGTGCCTATGGCACGGTTTATAGCTGATAAATTGATTTGATTGATTGCTACTTGGTTACTCGCCTACTTCATAAACTGTAGTTCACCGGTTGACTGGGTTTCTTGCAACGATCTTTGGTTAAAAAACAGTTTCAAAGAACACAACGCGTATCATAGTTCGTTAGTACATGTTGTATGGAATTTACATGTGGTTCAGTTGAAGAATGTCAGCAATCGACTGTGTAGTTAATTTAGGAAATCTCCCCCCTAGAAACGAGTTCTCATCGGTGTAGTGTTGTTCTTTATTCTCGTCAGTATTTACAAGCAATGTCGGTGTAGTGCTGTCGATTTAAATGTCATAGTTTCGTTTGTGAGAGGTAGGGCTGGATACCTACACAATAGCTGTTATTTTTGAGTGATGCATCTAAGGGGAGTCATAAGCACTGGTTATTCGTAGAAAGCTCTGGACCAATAGCCGTGCATTAGAGACTTCAGCTCCGAATTCACTAACCACATTGGATGCGCAACCAAACCATGTTAGTGTTTCTAACAATCGATACTTTCCATTCTTGAGGCAGGAAAACGATGACTGCCAACGCCGCTGAGGTTTTATCAAGTAACCGCCATCCGACCGATGTGATCAAGCTACATCAACCTGCGAGCTGTTTCACCTCAACTTTCGTGTTTGAGTTACCCCCTTCAGAAACTACTCGGCCTTTCTCGATGTTTTTGATTGGATGTCTTTACTGACAGTGCTTCGCACTTACTCTGCGGTACTCTGCTCAACCTGATCAGTACGAATTGCACCTCAATAGTGTTATCTCAATGTATGTAGAAGCGTTGATGATATCGGTTCTCAGCCATCCACGACTCCAGTGTAGGATGTTCATATTCCTTGACAAAGGTTCCAAACTTGAAAATGCATAACGGATCAGCGCCCCTTCCCTTTTGTGCCTCATTTTTTCACAATGGCAGTTAAGCGCCAAGCTAGTACTGCTTTCCAACACTAGTATTATTAATGATGATGTTCTCCTTTCAATTGACCGCTTTTCGTTAGGTTTTCAAGATTTTCCACACTGTCTATTCATCCGTTGGTTCTGATCTGAGTTACTTCCCAGCTGTCTTGTGTTCGCTTTTATTCAGTTCCAGTTATCTGTTTGTCGCTTCTGCTAAATGTTCCAGGCTGCTGCAGAGGCGAAGCGTCTTGAGGAGGAGGCTGCCCGTGAGCAAGCGGAATATGAAAAAATGAAAACTGAATTCAGCGTAGAAGAGGAAGGCACTGAAGTTATCCAGCGCGATAGCCAAGCGGAAGCAGAATTCAATTCACAATTGATTGCGGCCATTCGGGAAGCAAAGATCATTCCAGTCGAACATCTGGCCCTAAATTTTAACATTAAAACGGAGGTTAGTCGAAAGGACGAGTGTGGAATGATGTGAAACTTGTCTTCATCCTATTGTATCACAAATCCTCTAACAAGATGTGTACACGGGACTTTCCCTCGCCCAATTTACTTAATGTTTTGCAGTCTGTAGACCTTCACAGCTACGCTCTTACCTTCGGAAAGTGTTATTTTAAGACACTACATTTCGCTTCCCATTGGTTCCAAAACCTCGAACATTACCAGAAGTTCAGGAGAAGAGCGCTAATCTTTAAATGGCTTTGCAGATCTATCCTATCCGGTTGGTGCGGAAGCCTTTCCTGCTAATCTTTTTCGGACCTCACGACTTCGACTTGTGCCAGTTTGATGGCGCCACTATCCAAATGAATATCGTGCTGAGGTTAGACCTCACTTATAAAATGTGATAAAATAGAGTAAAATAGTTCGCTCTGCTTTGTATTGGTCGGACCAAACAACCTGACGGTGAGCACAACTCGGTTGAATACCCTTAACATTGGCAAGTAAACATCCTATCCTTGTTTACGTTAAGACGATCGGTACAATATTGCTGGATTCATTTATTCTGTTACGAAACAGCTATCAACCTGTTTCAGTTTTCGCGCCTAGTGAACTGTTGTTCATCCACGGGAAATTTCATGTGCCAAAGCCGATCGGTGGTCGAAAACCTGAACTGTTGTTCATCCACGGGAAATTTTATGTGCCAAAGCCTATACCATTTGGGATGGTGAACAGGACAGGGACCATAAAGGAAACTATTCACAAGGTTGCTAAAACCTCTTCGACAGCCCACGACCGGTTTCAGCCTTCTTGAAGCTCATCAGGTAGGCTCAGTACCCGAGGTTCCGTCAACCTTATATTCTACTTGAACCCAAATTGGACTGCTTTTGAGAAACACACTCATTTGCAAATCAACTTGGTTTTCACGAGAGACTCAACTGAATCTCTTCTTCAAGTAGAACATAAGTCTGACGAAAACTTGGGGACTACGCCTACCTGATGAGCCCCAAGAAGGGCGAAGCTCACGAAAATCGTGAGCTGTCGAAGAGTTTTCAGCAAACTTGTGAGTAGTTTCCTTTATGAAAACACACTGCGACATCTCGAGTATCGTGCCAATCGAAATATGGGGCGGCCTGTGTGCAGCACATTCAATTGTAGAATATCATAAACGAGAGATTTAGTTGAGTCTCTCGTGAAAACCAAATCAATTTGCTAATGAGTGTATTTCTAGAGGACAGGGACCTGTTTATGGTTTCCAAGTGCAGGTATTAGTGGTTCGAGCAGTGAGTGTTCGGATGGTTACATCAACTGGCAACCAGCATATGTGGTCTGAATGTGCTACCCGCTCTATTAGCACTACCATCCCAGACGAGAATACTCGCTTTTTTGTGGTAAAAGCAAGACCCTGTCGGGTTTAAAGCAGGTCTTCAGAAAATTTGGTAAACAGTTTGAGCTTTGTTTTTCTTCCTCCACACTCACTTGTTTGTCTGACAGACCAGTTCATGTTATCAATTCCTCTCAATCGATCGCCACCCTCTTGTTCGTGTGTGACAGCAATCACTAAGTGGTAGGTTGGTTAGCTAAGTAAGCAAACCAGCCGAAACGAACGGAGCTCATCGGTACGTAAGTATACAAGTTCAAACTATTTGTGGCCATGAATAGGACGCCAACAAACAGGACAGAGCTATAGGCTACTGTTGAATGTACATGTTTTTGGCGAAAACTACGTGTCTGCTACCATGCAATTTTCCACTCTCTGTGCAGGAGTTGCGGATGCGTCCTCAAAAAAGCAGCTGGTCTGGTGCGAGTATTTTACATGTCCCTAGTTCCCTTTTACTGTAGTACTTTCACTTATATTGTGGTTAGTTCAGAGGACCTTGCTTACCTTCAGGGACACCTGTCTCTTCGGTCACGTATCAGGGTGCCAACTAGTCACACAGTGTGTATATTTCGCAAAAAGTTTTGTGACCCTTTTTTGCGGGCTTTTTTAACAACAGGGATTCTTAAGCTAAAGGACGTGGTCCCGTGGCCAACATTCTAAGTATCCAAGTGAATCGTTTTAAGCTCTTTGGATTCTTGGTCATTTTTACTCGCCATGCTATCAAGTTATTTGGCGATGAATCATCTCCGTAGATAGCAACACTTGTCCTGATTTTATCAACGTATCTTTGCTACCCTGTTTTTGGGATATGAACCTATCAGGAAGGTCACTTCCTGAAAGCATCCACTGAATCCCCGAAATCTACCGACTGTCTCAGCTCCGCTAGATGTTGACCTGACAGACAACACCCCTCAACATGCAGCGCGTCACAGCCTTGTATCAAACCCAGACAGCGCGAGTCAGCGTTGATCAAGGTTAGACAACGCCCCCGCAATATGCAGCACCTCACAGCCTTGTACCAAAGCCAGACCGTGTGCGTCAGCAGTGGACTAAATTCAGACAGTGTCCTTCCAATAAATAGCTTGAGAACGTACTTTTCGCACTTGCACGCACTCACGCTCGCTTGTTCGGAATAATACGGTTGTGTTCCCTTCTGTGAGTCTTTTACTCCGGCACTAGGCCCTGGAGAGGGTCAGCAGCAGATACCTCAGATTGGCGAATTAGCAGATATAGTAGAACTGAGGAGTCGCGAGTTGAATTCAGCTCATGTTTGCACATCCTCAAGCTGCCTTTGACGTCAATAGCGTGGTAAAGTCGAAGCGTACTTTCCTCATAAGACAAATAATGAGTGATTTCGAAAAGGTCTAAGTATAAGGAATCCTTCCATGCTCCCTCGTTATTAGAGTTGATCATTATCCCGTAGAAAAGTCAACACCCTTTCGGAAGTCTCGAACTAACTTCATATTGTCAATCTTTTTAATTGGTATTCTGCCGGTTCCTGGTATGCTCTTTTTCGTCGTTAACAATGGATATCTCTCTCTATTTTTCGAAGGCTTGTGTGGAGCGCCTGAAACAATTGCTTGCTTCTGGTCAGCTTACGGGTTTATTGGACGATCGAGGCAAGTTTGTCCATATCACTCCCGAGGAATACAATGCTGTGGCCGAATTCATTGAGAAGCGCGGCAGGGTCACGCTGACTGAATTGGTTCAGAATGGACACAAGCTGTTGAAACTTGACGAAATTAGCAACAGATACTGATTTGGTCACCATGTCCATTTATTGTCTTTCGTTACTTTCCTTGTCCGAACAGACCCCTGTCGCTCCGTGTGTGGGTTACCGACTTTTTACGTTTGACAGGTCATTTGTATATCACTTTGTATGTCTTGTCACTGCACTTTCAGTGTTATTTACTTATCTCTGCTTATTGGTTCCTGAATTTGTTCACTGACCCGTAGCAGTCACATAATTTTCAAACCAGCATGGGTAGGTTCCGGTGCTATTCATTGCGAGTAATTTGCATCGTTTTTTTTCGCTGGTCATTTGCTCTTACCTGGCGGAGTAACGTTGTCTAGGTAAACCAAGCGACGTCACAGAACACAGCCAAGGGAACCTCTCCGTTGTATCGTGGGTGGCCGTCTATTGGTTGCGCCTGCACTGAGCATGCCAGGTTACGCGATAAGGAGAAGACAGAGAACCCTGGACGCGGCTGTATTGTCAGGACAAAACATACAGAGCTTCTGCGCAAATATATAGGATGACTAAGTGGCCAAATATGGTCGTTCACTTGTTCGTTCTGTACAGCCAATGGGGGTGTTCTGGTGGTGAACAATTTCAGCCCCACTGCACTGATCTTATGTTGATAAGCCATGTTTGGCGGGCTCCGCCAACGCACCTGCTATCCGAAAAGTGCTGTGCGGATGGTGACCTTGGGGACGCGTCACTCTGCACGTGTGCTTTTTCCACATCTGGGCGCGTCCTGACATTCACATCAGTGATTTGAAAATTGTGGGCGCAATTTTAAGTCAAAGCAGTGATATTGGATACCACTGGGGTTTCTAACGGAGTGCAAAACCGTTCTGTTAGTGTTGTACGCCTACCTCCACTTGGTAGACGCGGTGTGTGAGGTGTATTATGATCATCCCGGCAACCCAGGTGTGCATGACAGCCGGCAGAAGTTCTGTTTTGTTACCTGATTCATTCGCCAATTATCCACGCGCAATCCTTTTTTTATTACGAAAAAACTGGCACGATAAATCATGGCTTTGATGGTTGGATTATGACATGAGCTAGCATTCTGTCAGCGACATGCCCTTAAGATATTTACCGTTAGGAGTTGAAAAAACACAGCTGAACCAAATGGTTCTTATGTGTACACTGAAAACTATGCTGGTGCAGTTAAACGGACTGGCGAATAAGTGTTCAAGGCGAGGGTGCATCTTCCCTTACTGGATGCGACAGCCGCTAATCGATAAGGAAACGGAAATACACCCATAGTTTTTATGCGCGAACCCAAACAGTTTGGTCAACCATGCTTTTTTGTTGCTAGGTTCTTTCCACCCGGTAGCTCTAATTCGGTCAGTTTTGTGCGACAAGGGCGGGAACTATGACTTCGAGCGTAACTAGTTCGCTACGAAAAGCGTCGTTCATCCCCCCACGTGTTGGATTTGCAAAATTACCGGGCAGACGCCGATTGTAACTGATGAAAAGCGGGGCGTAATAGCATACTACAGAAGTGAAGTTCCCTTCTGATAGTTTTACGGACACATTTCTCGCTCTAGCCTTCACTTTTGTTTTGTTGTCATCTACATAGACTTGACACATCGGAGTGTGGTCTAGATGGAAAAACTAAAGGACTGAATGAAAGAGCTCTGGTAGATCAGTGACTTGCTTTGCCGATGAGTCAAACATAGAAAGCCCACCTGCGTAGTACACAATAGACCTATCTCACTATCATGATTTGTTTGAATGTGCATAGGCCCGTACTTGCTAATTCGCTTTTTATCAACTGCCGTCAACTGGACATTTACCCCTATACAAGGAACACTCATCGGGGAAATCCAAACATCTCTGACTGTCAGATGTCCGTTTTTTGAGAGATTTTGTGAAAGCACATTCAAATACCTAGTGGCAGCCAGTTTACCCTGGCTCTCCTCAACATCATAATATCCGTTTATTACAAGGAAGGAATTTTCTCATTGATGAGATCTGCCAATCCCGTTTATTGCGTACAATTTGTTTTTCAAGTAGGACTGTGCCTATGTGGTGAACCCCAAAAGGAAAAAAACCGGCCGTCGAATAGTCTTCAGCAACCCTACGAGTAGTATGTTCCGTCAAGGAAATAGATAGATTTCTCAGACCAAAGATAGGCTTGGTTTCTGGAGACTGAAGAGAGTATAACCAGACTATGTTAAATTAACATTTTGTTAACTGACAGGTCAACTTTGTGTAGCCCCATTGGATTCGAAAACCTGGCGGCTTCAGTGAAACTTAGGGGAACCTACTGGAGAACCTCTCTCGCCCTCCAATCCTGACCCCTACATTTAAGTCCGTATCGCACACCACCATTCCAGCTAGATGAGTTGAACTCATTCTGCCAAGGAGATTACTACGTCGACTGATGTGTCGTTTGCTCCACGTCATCACATCCGCATGTGTTGCAATGGGATTTGAATTCTACGATCCAGCCGTTGATGGCTGTTAAATCGCTCCACAGTCTATCTTTCCCCGATATATGACCATTGAAGTACATCACTTTAAAACGTACTTCTACAATCAAAAGAGTTGCTTCCGCTGGCGTCATTGGTGCTCCCTGTCCAACATGGTTCCATAAAATGCGGCCTTATTTAGTCGGATTAGAACGTTCGGCTGTAAGAACCTTCCGGCGCCCAGCTGCCATGCTACCTGAGGAGAGCACGATACTGGGGGGCTGGGATACTGCCAAAGTGCCAAAGCCTAGACAGGGGAAGTCGAGAGGTATAGGTCAGGTTCGAACCACGGACCTTCCGGTCGGCAAATTCGCGCTCTATCCACCGAGCCATCTCGCCGACCAGTCGGATTAGAACCAATGATAATTTGGGGACAACCAAATGCAGTAGAATTAGGGGCTGAGGCGTTGTGGGGTCACTGTATTTTGATCCAACTCCTACATCAAACTATGTTGCTCGTGCTGTTTCAGATTATCAGCGTGTTTGGTTTGCTTTTCTACTGTAATCTGGTGTCCATCGGCAACCACCTCTATGGTAGCGTATCTGACCAAAACAACTGGATTTCCCATGTAAACTTTTCTGGCAACTGACGAATCAGCATAAATGATGGACGATATTTAAAAGAACAATGTAATCCAATCGTGTCTGCCAATAAACCCTCAGGCGCGCCATATGATTTCGCTTTTTGTGAAAGATGTCAGCTCAGACGTGATGGATTTTCAGGATATCATAGATCTATTAGTGGTTAGGCTTATAGACCCCTAAATTGCGAATCGTTGATTATGTCGTCCCGATTCATGTCGGAATGTTTGCGACGAAACTGATTAGCCTAGCGGACAACCATCAAACCTATCTGAGTCTCATTCATACCAGAAACGCTTTAACAGGTATTTGAGGACTACATCGTATTGGTCAGCCCTAGGTATGCAAAATTTTGCTCAGTGTTTCCACATCACCCTGTCGCCTTCCGTTGTGGATCTCACCATAATCTCCAACACGGCATGCTTTCTTCCTGTACTTAGCTGAAGCGCGAGTAGAAGGTTGGATAAAGCAGCCAAGTTTACAGCTACCCAGATTAAGTTGTGAGGATGAGAATAGATTCCCCGTAATTTCTAATATTTCTTTTGCTATCACCGAATAACTTTGCGAAGAAAATCTGTGAATAAATGTTACAAGCGACCGTTTGCTTCATGGTTTCGCCTCGAAGAAATGCACCTACTCTTATTACGTTTCGGAGAGTTCGAGCGTTAGGTGTATGAACCATAGCCAGAAGTCTCTGGATTGAGAGGATTGATTAGCTTTTCTCTCCATTTAGAATGTCGGCTAGTCCAAAATATGAACGTGTGATAAGTGTCAAATTTTCGCACACTGCATGCTTGTTCTAACTATGGAGAATGTTTCGGTCGTTCGTCGTGTCTGCTCTCATCCCATTACCCGTTTCGGGGCAGTTTTAGGATGGTACTGTCATATGTGTTCGGAATGACAGCCGAAAAATCCCTTTGGATATGGAGTTGATGGCTGCCAGTGTCAAAAAGTTTGTGTCGAAGGATGATGGCATGCGGACAGGGAGGCTGTTACAAACACGGATATTAGATGACAATCACAGATAACTCTCAGTTGGCTAGCCACAACGCGGTCAGAAAACCATGTGTGAAGATGTAACGTTGTTCGCCGAAAGATCCATGTTGACCGTCGATCGTTGGCACGCACATGGTGGCGGGTCGAGCACTCTTGATGCTCCACCTGGGTACACGCTTTAGCCGTCGCTACATGAACATGGGAGACAACACATGATTTTAAAGTGTTCCTTGGCGCACACCAAGAGGGGTAGCAGCTTCAGTCTACCGTTCAGTCTACCGTTCCTACCCAGTTTCATGTGTCCTAGCTGTGGCACTTGACTGCACTTTTCCACAAGGTGGCGAGAAATCGAACCGCATATAGTGTGATCGTTAGCTCCATAGGCATGACAGCGGTATGTTTTAGGCCCTTGGAGAACAGTACCAAGTGACCGTAGATAGGTAGGAACCCTGGCTACCTCTGGGGTTGATGTGGACTGGGTTTTTTTAAGTGCGCTTACTGAATACCTGTGGTTGGCTGCGAAACCGGTAGAACAGTTTGGGCAGTTTTTCTGTTCTGGCCCAGTTATTCAGTTCACAACACTCGACTTGATTTTCTCTTGTACTAGGGCTCATCAGCAGCCAAGCGAATGCCTTATTTTTTGAAATTTCTTAACACAATTATTTGTGCTTTGGCTACATAAAATTTACGGATATATTCAGCAGGGAAGTTCGTGAGAGCCTTACATCGGCCACCTTGCCAAGGAAAAACTAACAACTTAGAATCATACAAAACAAGTTTCCAGTTTCAGGAATAGAGGAGAATGTCGGTAGCTCAGGTAGCGAGATGGTCGTTACCTTGCCAAGGAAAAACTAACAACTTAGAATCATACAAAACAAGTTTCCAGTTTCAGGAATAGAGGAGAATGTCGGTAGCTCAGGTAGCGTAGATGGTCGTTGGCTTGTTCGCTGAGCTGGGCCATTTGGTTGCAAACGTTTCATCACCAATCGAGGTGACATCATCAGTGCGTTGTTGTGCGTAGCTGTGGGTTAGTGGTTGTGCACAACCACTCACAGTAAGAGTTTCAACAGTTTTGGTAGAACCAACAAGCAAAAGTATCCTTTTGTCACCAGGACCTCTTAAATTCAAGCATAAACAGGCTCTACCACATGCAAATGCTTTCTGAAGCAGTTACCTGGCGCGATCATTTTTTGCTGGACTCATCATGATTACCTTAGATGATTCTTACTGTATTGAATGAGTATTTGTAAGTAACCAATCATACAAACAGTACAAAGGTTTCCCGAAGTGAGACAAAGTACTATTTTGTTGACGCAACTGCTTTTACGATTTGGAAATATGGTGTGTTCTGAAGCTTGACAAGATGGATACTTAGAACGAGACTTCCCGTCTTTGAATGGCTGTGGAACGAGGAAGATGTCGGGATACGTGGTACCATTCGCCTTTGGGCGAAGCCTTCATGAGTCGAGCCAAGTGATGCCTTTGGTCCTGACTAACAAAACATGCATGCGAACATCCGAAAATTTGGACTGTCTTAGGTGACATTAAAAATATGGAAAAAACAGACTTGCACATCAGCTGTCTCTAGAAGATAAACAACTGCTCTTCTTGAAACCAAGTACCGTACGTTTTCATCTTGGTTTGTTACGGTTTCCAACGGATTATAAAATGTACAACAGCGGGTGAGGGTTGTCAGAAATTATTGCTCTGGCAAATAGCATATCACGCAGAACTGGGGGCCAGTTAAGGCAAGAATTGCAAGGAAGATCGTTAGAAGGACACTGAGGTACAGGACAAACAGTCGTTCTGAAATCAGCCCGCCTAATTGAAAGAACCAAACATGACGTCAGCAGGGGAAGTGATCACTTTGGTGTTTTGTCGCAGGGCCTGACAGTTGTGGTGATGCCGTGGCCTCTGTACAACTGGAGTGGATTTTTCAGTTTCGGAAACCATCAGATCAGTAGAATTATCCGCTAAATAATTATAGAAAGGACTTTGGGATTTGTCTGGTCTTGTGAATGTCTCCAAGGCGCGGAGAAACCGTCTGTGTTGTCGAGAGGATTGTTTACAGCTTTTTGTGTCGAATCTGGAAGCTGAATGCCATGGTTCACTGGTTCTGTTAATAACCATGTCATCCAGAGTTAATCTTGGACAGGCTCGATGAAAATCAGAGTCGTCTTCATCATCTGTTTCGGAGGGACAGTTAAGCTGGGTCGTTTCCAAGCCATTACTGACCATTACCGTTCTCGAGAAGACAACCCGACTACGACGGTTCCTTGCGTGGTTTGCATTTGAACACAGGGTGGAGGATCTTAGATTTGCACTTGGACTGGTCCACTTCAGAATCGTCGGGGCCTTGTGAACACTTGGTTGGGGGATCATGATACTGGAACTGGGTGATCGTTTACGTTGATGTTGGGATGCATCAGGTGAAGCTGGAGCCATTTCATCCTCTAGCAAACTATTGGGTTCCACCTGATGCAGATCTTTCTGTGAGTTGCTGGACACCTGGGAAATGAAGGATATCACATTACTGGTCAAACTAGAGCACGAAACTATGGCAAACACTTATCATAATGCTACTACTACTACTAATAATAATAATAATCGACAACACGACATAAGTGTTGGACACTGATGCTTCACTGCCGTACAACCATGACTTATTTGAAAGCCTTATTGTAAAGAAAAGAATAAAGGTGGACGGAGAAAGGACCTAGTGCTAGCTTACCACAATCATTCCGAGGTGTCTAAACCTACAGACATTCACTCAGGCAATCTGGATAGAAACTGACAACAAAAACGCCACTGACATCGGTTGGCAACCATATCCTGTAGTGTCTCCAACCAGGCACAGTGAGGATCACGCGGTATCCATCCTGGAAGGCGAGTAGCACCGACAGCACCCAAGCGTTTCGTGATCTCCTTCATACTCCTCTGCCAGGTCATGGGTTGGCCACCTCTCTGTTTACGCCACTCTGAGTTGGGCATGGAAAAGAGCACTCTCTTCGGCAAACGATGGTTCGACATACGCAACACACGTCCCAACCAAAGCAGCTTCTGGTGCTGGACACATTCTTCAATGGAAGTACCCGTTACACAACCGAAAACACGCTTTCTAACTGCCTCGTTACGGATTCGCCGACACCAACCCACATGAGCTATGGTTCTGAGACAACGATCGTCGAGCACCTGAAGACGTCTCAGTTGCGCTGCTCGAATAGGCCAAGTCTCACAGACAACAGCTCTTGAGCCAAAGGCTTTGGTTGAGGACCCTAATCGTCCTCCTGTCTAGGTGTGAGCGCCCTGGTAATATCACAGCCCCCGTACAACTAAAAATAAACATTTAAAGGAAGATCAGCACAGTCAGTTACCAAGATAAGAGATAGATTGTTGTTAGCGCGTCTCATGCGTATAACTCGTGGTTTGACCTATCCGGCGGCAAGCGGGCGCTGACGCTGGGATGAAATGAGCTGTACATTTCCAGCTTAAGTTATGGGCAAGTTTTTTAAATGAATATGAAGAGACTGGTTGATCTTGAGCAAGTAATCGATCAGGTTTGGAAGTACATGGGTGTTTTTACCACTCCGCTTACCAGACGTGCTTTGCTGGTTCTTTCAAGTCGATCGTGTGATGTTCTTACGTAGGAGACGCGCTCGTGATCGGAAATTTCATTAACCAACATGATGCACCTGATCTTCAAACTCTATGTTTGCATTTTTTTTTCAAGAAACGGAAGAGGTTTTCTGAGATGTGGGACGAATTGACTGAATCCTGTCTCCCCATAATTTACTCTCCCTAGGTTTGTTACTCCTAAGAACTCCTAACCAACATGCGTTATATCTGGTTAATTTGTGGAGACCAAAAATCTCCAAACCATTTAGAATCGCGACTTTGTGGCCATTCAAATGTCAAGCTGGTCTGGCGGCAGAGTTTCTTTATGATTACGAAATAATTCCTGAGACGACCAAACAGTTTCGAACCTGAAATTTTGGTGTTAGTTGCGTTTCTTCCCTGAGACAGTGTGATTCGGTTTCCTGGAGTCGTGTTTGCTCTGTCCAACTTGGATGTGCGTATGCAGGACTGGGGGCAAAAATGAACTTCCGCGACATCTCATTAAGTGCCACGGTTCGTTTGGATGATACTTCACCGGCCTGTTCTAATTCGTCACATCTAGGAAGACGCTTCATCTCCGTCTCGGGGTCGTCAAAGTCACTGGAATGTAGGGGATCTTCAGTGAAACGGAGAATACGCCCAAAATGTGTAGAGGCTTCAGGATTTGCCAAGCGCTTTTTGCACTTTGTCAGTTTTTCAAATTCCTGTTTGATCAGTAGAAGATATAAAAAAGAGAGATTTATATGTTTCGCATTCACTTGATCGTACCGCCGTCTACTGTGACCTCCGTACAATGTCATAGCATCGTAGAATCAATAGTATAGCATTCAAAATGAGAAAATGCACTCGATGAAAATTCTACTCATCCTCATTATCTGCCGACAAATAAACACAGATCGTTCATCATTGGTATGTACCATTTTTGGGGGATTTGAGCACAATTCGTTAGCTAAGACGAGAACAACGGCAAAGTTTGTCACCGCAGCATGATTGACCTTGACCAGTTTCGGCCACAAACATTCCATCATTGCGCTTAAGTTGTCGTTTGATGAGCATTGAGTGTCATAAATCATTCAGGATCATTCGGAACGTGGCACGGAAGACCTAACAATATGTTTGACAGTGTGTGACTGTAGTCTTGGAGAGAATGTGTTGAAATCTATTATTTTTCCCATGATTCGAGGGATATCTGGGAACAGTTATGGTCATTCATACATAACTTGCTGTTCTCAAATAGTGGTTCTGAAAACGCCACAGAATATGATTCGGTGACCAGTGATATTGCGTTTTGTCACCCCTCAATTCGATCCGTTCGAAGCGAATAACGCTAGTACGAAATTGAGCATGTCAAATGTGTTTGTTCGGTTAGATCACGAAGAACCGTGCAACACTGTCTGCCAACTGTGTTTTGTGGCAGATAACTTGAGAATAGGACACAAATACTAGGCACTGTTCAGGTTACAGCATCAAATACTAGCAATGGTGTTTTAAAAGTGCACGCCACTGGGGTAAACGAAGGTGAATAAGTTTTCACCTTCCGCCTTGCCCCTCCAACATCTTGAGGTTATGAAAACTCGACTACTCACCGAGTGCTGATACACGCCGTCGGAATTTTGGAGTCACTGAATCTCCCTCATTGTTTTCGAGAGATACACTCATTTGCAAATCAATTTGGTTTTCACCGGAGACTCAATTGAATCTCTCGTTTATGATGTCCTCCAGCTGCACACAAGCCGCCTCGTGATTCAGTTGGCATGATATTCGAGATATCGCAGTATATTTTCATAAAGAAAACTACTCACAAGTTTGCTGAAAATTCCTCGACAGCCCACGACCGGTTTCGTCCTTCTTGGGGCTTATCAGGTAGCCGCAGTTCCCGAGTTTCCGTCAACCTCATTCTTCACTACTCAGTATTATTCACAACAAGGGAATAAACTAATGACTAAGTAAATCCTGGTCAAAAAGTCTGAATGGGGAACACATTCAACCGAGATTGTGTTGCAGTCAGAATGTTACGAAATTTCAGGAAGAAAACTCACAGAGCATGTTTGACCTCATTTATTTGGTGTCCAGGGTCCAAAATATGCGGTCAAAAGTGACGGCCTAATGGTCCTAGTTTTAAGTTAATTTAATATATCACCGAAAGCTTCTTGCGACATTGTGACGCCAGACAGTCTGCAGTTTCGAATCACGGACTTGACGCCCAGAGCACTGTGTTGATCATCTGCCACGATCGATTGACTTCACGCAGTAGTGGAAGGTAGTTGCAAGACACGGATCAGTTTAAAGTTCAATGTACTCACCTGCGTTGTCTTGCGCGGGTGATGAATATCTAACGCCTTAATTAGCCCCGCTGATGAATGGAGTCGATTAAGCTAGAACACCCTAATCAGACTTCTATGACCTTGAACTCTAGTTCTTTAAGGTCTGGTACTGTCAGGCTGTCTTCCTTGAGCATCCAATCACTGAACCGAGTAATGCCATGGCCGGCAGACTCAGCTAGTGAAACCGGCCCCTCTTGACTCATCTTATTTCGAGCATCCACAGAGTAGCGACTCATACTTGATGGTAAAAGTAGGGACGTGTAACTTCTAGCTGTGGCGTGGTTTTAAACAGTAAAGTACAGCTAAGTATCACGATGTCAGGGCACAATAACCTTGGTTGGGACGATTGATACAAACATGTGGAAGAGACAGTGTTGGATATGTCATGGCGCATGACTCAAAAGTATCGTCAGGATGCGCGGTTTAAAAGTACAGATCGGCTGGCCTGTCGATGTCGCGGAAGTGAAGAGGAAACAAGGTGGACGGCCTGCTAGGTGTTCAAAATGCCGCAGAAATGTGCAACCCACTTTGGTGTGCATTCCATTCGTGGACAACATTTGTGCATTTTTGGCGAGCAACGCAGCTGATTTCACTCATTCGGTCTCCACTGTCATACCCCAAACCGGCTGAATCGGTTGTGACATCTACGTCAGCGAAACAGCTATTCGCCTACGTCAGCAACTGAATAAACGTGTCTTTTGTGGACTTAGCCGCGAAAACATCATTTTGATGACCGTTTTTTTACTGATGTACTTACGAAGCTGAAATTGCAGACAAACAAAAATAGGGATACGTTCATCCAGCAAAAGGTAGCCCATTGATTTTGGGCTGTTTCCTGGCCTACACTCTCTGATTATCGATTAATTTGGCAACCGCCATTCTGCACCAGTTGGAGGCACCGCCTTTATATCCGTATGGTTCATGGGTATTTTCATTGTCATGTTACCTGTAAGTTATTCGTAGATTGTTGCTGTTGTATTTTAATTTATTGCCACAGTCGTTTGCTCGCAAGAATTTCTTTTGTGGAAAGCCAAACTGGTCGTTGTCTTGGAGTGATCTTATTGATGGGACGTAGATTTTCAATGATTTCGTGGCATATTCCGTTGGAAAAGGACAGTCATTTGTTAATCACGGCTTCTCTTTTGACCATCCTCAACTAGCCGAAATTCCTCCAAATCTCTTCGCCTGGGTCGAAACAAGATTTCGAAGACGAATCACTTGGCTGATAATTTTTCACGACTAACCGCATACTTCAGAATCGCCGTTTTCGGGAAAATCTGTCCTTACGAACCAAGTCTTTGTAGGGCACAATTTCGTGTGATTTTTTTTGTCTCAAATGTCGTCACATTTAATTAAACATAAGATCATTCCTACACAATAATCAGATGTTTTTATTGTTCCTTTCAAGGATAAAAGTGGCCTCTTGTCAATGGAAACTTTTCCAGAGTTGGTGTGCTTCAAACATCTGCCATCTGTGATCCAAAGTAAATACGAAAAACCACGCATCTCGGCCTAATCAATCAATACTGCCTGTGGATAATCCACCACTAAAAACCAGCGTTCATGTTGTTGACAAAGTGGTATTCATTAGCATTTTTCCGCTTAAGCAACTACTCTGTCTGCTGTCTAATGAGATCCTTCATTTTGCTGGTGTCTGCGACTTCCATTTCGTTGGTTTACAGGGCTACTAAGATCTGTTTCTTCGTCAGTGGCGTTCATCGATTTCTTCAGTAGAACTGTTGTTTTCTATGTTGGAAAGTAGCAGCTTGTCACCATAGATGTGTTGTGGGGACGACCATTCAGCTGCCTATCCCTGGAACAAGTGTAATACGTAGACCGTAGCACATATGTGCAAGGTCAAATGTCCAAACACTTTTGTTTTTCACCCATTTAGTATCTAGGCATCACGAGGGAGCCCAATTACAATGTCAGGCATAGGTCAAAGAAGCTGGGCTTATCTATAGAGGAGAATGTCGGTAGCTCAGGTAGCGTAGATGGTCGTTGGCTTGTTCGCTGAGCTGGGCCATTTGGTTGCAAACGTTTCATCACCAATCGAGGTGACAGCATCAGTGCGTAGTTGTGCGTAGCGGTGGGTTAATGGTTGTTGCACAACCAGCGAACAACAACAGCTCAGCGAACAAGCCAGCGACCAAGCTAAGCTTATGCTGACAAGCGGCGGCTATCATCTTGTTTTGAGGTGATCACTTTCAAAGCAGGAGGTAGAAGCCCATAACTGACACCCACCACTCTTGGTTATCACAGTCTTAAACTTGTACAGAGTAGGAAAAACTTGAATGTTAGGCAGTCCAATTCAGCCAGTTATATAAGTTATACGATCCCTTGCACATATCGTCTCTCGGTTTTCAAGTAAACAACTCTGATCGACTACTAAATCAGTTGTAGTGACACGCACGCTATATAGTCCTTACCCACGTCCGTTCCATCAGTCTATGTCACAAACTCCCGTCAGCCCTCTGGCCGACTAACTTTATTCAGTAAAATGTAATGTTCCCGTGACTACACGAAACGGACTCTACAATACAACGTTGCTAGGGAAAGGCGTGCGTCTGCTATAGGTGCGCGTTCAAAGTGTGCTTTTTCCAGGCTTCAAGACAAGACAGTGAACGTGGGATGAGTCATCGTAAGCTGTCTCCCAAGAATGATGCACAACTGTGATTCATCTAGGCTGTGGTACGTTAGTCCTTCAGGCGGATCATTCTTGACGTAACATATTCCGAGGATACGAGAGTGTTTATTTGATGGAAACGCTTCCTCTCAAGACAACCGATCAACAAGGACCGCACCGTGCATTTTTTAAAAGGAATTAGTTTAGTTTCAGTTGCATGTAGTTTTTTAGACCGTTTTTATGAGAAATTTTTGCTTCATCCTAAGAGCGAAAACAAGGTATTCAATACAGTTTCATATCCGTGGCTGAGAATTTACGGATACATGTGGCGGAGGTTTCGTTGATTATTATACTTTAGGGAATTTTTTTAAACTCATCTAGTTAAGCCCAAATAGGCACTACAAAACCGAGTGGTCCAACAGAGAGCTGCACCTACCATAGCAACAAAATTAGTGTTCATTACGGCCACTCCCAAAAAATGCCAAGGCGGGAGGAGGGTGATTCTGCTCGATCCTGAGGTATGGATACTCTCTCTTTGATTGTGATGCATTCGGACAATCAATTACGTAGCAGGTTATTGAAATTACCCAAAAATTTCAAAAACATCTCACACAACTGCTTAAACATTGTGTGATGTCCTTTCGGGTGTCGGTAGGTTGCACCTCGCGCGGCATTTCTCTGTTGTGACCGCTGGTTCATAGTGAACTTGGCTTTGTGGTCACCTGGTTAGTTTTATTCACGTTATTTGTAAGCTTTGATTGCCTACAGCTTATTTTACGAAATAAATCCACCAGAATCTCCAGTCACGTTTGAGTATGCCTGAATAACAGTGATTTTCCAATTACTTATTAAATGTCAGTGTAAACCAACTAACCAATCCCTGCGTGAATTTCTCTAAAATAAACCAAAAACTACACCAGAGTCTGCTCTCATCATAGGATCTAACTGAACTATGGCTACATTTCTTGTGTTGCATTTTGCAACAAAAGCTATGTTCCTTTCTTCAGGGGCAATAACGGTAAACTTTAGCTATGAACGATCGCTTATACGCCATCTTGAACTCACAACGCCTATGCTACGGTAAGGATCCATCATATGGCGAAAATAGAGTTTGGAAGCAGGAATTGATGTTGTTCTTTGGAATGCAAAGTAAAGCGTCATATTTATAAAGCATAATCAATCCATTTCTATTGTTTAGATGAAAGTGGTTTTCAACAGTTTATAACCATCCTGCGTATTGATTTGGGCTGAGCGTGGCAGATGTATTGGAGGTGCCATGTGGTCCTTGAAGGGTGTGATTTCTTTCCCGAATTTTCTGAAGATGTTACCGATTCATGGCCCTTCTTGAGACGCAAACTCGGAAAAGGAATATAGATTATCTGGAGAGATAGGATTGGTCTCTTCAGCGATGGGGAATGCTTAATGTGCACCGTATCGGGAAGTGACCTTGAGAGTGACTACATTCTAAGCTCGACACGTATGAAGAAATCATGCATTCCTCAGCGCTCACTATCACCTTCAACGCTTTACGTTCTCATCAGAATTGTGTGTGACGCCCCAAGCAACGAAATTTGGTACGCATTCAGATTTAAACTATTTCCCAATTCCCATTAAAAACAGCAGATGAAAGCCCGCTGACGTGACAGGATAGCGGGAGCACTAAACAGATCACCTGTATAACGCCGTCGTCGAATCAGTGGCATAAGGTGTCATAGTGTTTCCTGCTGCGAAGCGAATAAGCCATATTCCACGCCTGAAGTAGTGGGAAACTCAATAAAATCAGTCATCAGGTAAATTTAATCCAAACGTTCTTTATCAGTAGTGATGACTATTCAAGAGAGATGCCATTATCTGTTGTTTCCTGCATCACTCTGGGATTCATGCACAAAACATATTCGGAAATTGTTGCTGTCATGTTGCCAGTTTTTATCCAGTTTGTCTGATGACTGGTGGTTGATCAGGTAACCACTGATCAGTTCGCCGAACTTGGCGCTTAGCTTACAAACATTTCGTAGCCAATGGAGATGATACTGTCGGTGCGCACTGGTGATGCCGCCTCGATTGGCAACGAGACGTTTGCACGCTGATTGCCAAGCTCAGCGAATAGATCAACGGTCAATGAACGCTCGAAAACGCTTTCGTAACCCACTACACTAATCACAACCACCCACCAGACTACAATCTATCACAACTCTGTCAATGACGGCGGTTGAAATTGGTTTGGCATCTGGTGTGTAGGAATGGTGTCGAAATCACCAAAGAATTTATCTGCTTTACACGTCAAGGACGAGGCAACAACCCGGATGAGTCAGGTTAAGAAAGATATGGAACAGCTCAGTCTCTATGTGGTCTTCGGAGTCTGCCACTGAAGCGGACAACAGATCACGATTTATGCTGAACTAGCAGCCAATCGCCGTGTCTCGGCAGAATGTATCCGAGACATTTTCGGAGCCGACTAATCCTGCCTCAGTTCATGATCGCCCGAGAGTCGAAATTAAGACGTCCGAGCTCTCCAGAATTACAGTTCTACATAGTTATAATTCATGCAGTGAAAGGATAAATAAATGGTATATTTGGACGCATACTGAGCATGAAGCTTGTCAGGTGTCTGCTTTTGAGGGGTCCACTGCAATAAATTCATGTTTTAGTATTCCTTTCAAAGTACTCCGGGATGGACATATGTATCACAAAAAACAGATATTTTTCATAAGAGTTCCCGTCAACCTTATCAATTTGGTTTCCACAAATACTTTCGGTGTAAGTAATATTCGAAGCTCCAAAGCTCCGTAGTAAATCATGTAGACAGTATGTTCTCGTAAATTCTTTGCAACTAAATTATTCTCAAAGCTTTTCAAAGCTTACTCGGTGCTCCAGCCAAAGTAACGAAATTTTCGCGGACTGGCTAGACACTTTTGTGGATAAAATAAATCTAACCAGTGGTTGACGTAAATTTCACCAATTAGGCATGACGAACATCGGCCGAAGCAGGTTTTTTCCAACCACTTGATTGATCGCTGCCGGAAACTGGGAGATGTTAGTTTCCCGTATACAGTAAAACTATTTTCCCACACAAAACTAGAGTTCATTTGCAAAAATTCAACGGAAACTAAATCGAGTCATCGCAACATGCGTGCTAACCTGTATCATGAGGAAAATACTTTGGTCACTTTAAGAGCTCGTAGATGGGAACATTTTTCGATCGCACTTTATTGCACGTGATATCATTGGTATTTTATAAAAAAAAACAGTTTTGCTGCCCAGCTGAGGGAACAATCGGGAAAACATACTTAAAACTTCTGTACGTGCAGGAAGCATTAGAAATATGGGCTGAGAAACCTCTTGTAGGGGCAGGTTGCAGTCAGCCCGAGTTATTTATTCGTTTACTCATATGACATGGGCCACACACGGAACGATTCGGTGCGAGAAGTTTAGTAACTTCTCCGTTTTTTAACGCGTAATTCTTTGCCTGGCATGGTACTGCAATATCCTCTTCATATACAGCTGGGTTTTACGTAATTTCGTGACAGCGCAAACCCATTTACAATAGCATTTAATTAGACGGACAAAGCAGGATGGTTTTGAAGCAGTGAATTGGTTCCCAGCCTTCTCTTTCTTTCAGTACAGCGAAAACGCCAATTGCGTTGCGATTCGAGAAGTCGTTTCTCGAGGAGCTAGTCAACACGTGTGATCGCATGATGTGGATCCCGTGTTTGAAGAATGAGCGGCGCTTTATCCTGTCTGCTGATCAGCCACCCGTGGCCGAACGGCTGAGTGTTCAAACTACTAGGAGGAGGTCGCGTGTTCGAGTCTCTCCGGAGTTTCGTGAGATGCGTACTGATGATGATTCGCAATAAGAATGAAACAGCTGCACCTTACTTCCCGGCTTTTCAGCATAGATTGGTTTCGCTTACAGGACGAGATCTGCACAACAGTTCTGTTGTTTCCGCAAAATAAGTTAGCTGGCGAAGAATTAGTCGTTGTTTTTTGTATTTGATTCCACGAGACAGTTGGAGTAATGTTATCCATTTGTACCACTCAATTTCCTTATTTTGTCAGCTTTAATCCACAATCGGCCTAACAGATCTGACTTACCATTGTACAGTGGCGCAAAGCAATGCACATGTGACAACCTCCACTAACTGTAAATGAGAAGTTCATTTCAAGGAGTCGATTCTCAAGTTTTTCACCCATATCCAAAGGGGTCTGGTAAACGGGATTCCGGCTACCTGATAAATCCCAAAGAAACCGATCGTGAGGTCCCAGCAACCTTATGAGTAATGTGATCTCTGGGTTGACAAGAATTGACTTGACGGCTGAAACCCCTAAATTATCCGTTTACACGATTCTCAAGTTTTTCACCCATATCCAAAGTGGTCTGGTAAACGGGATTCCAGCTAGCTGATAAATCCCAAAGAAACCGACCGCCAGGTCTCAGAAACCTTATGAGTAGTGTGATCTCTAGGTTGACAAGAATTGACTTGACGGCTAAAACCCCTAAATTATCCGTTTACAGGTTTCCTAGATAAATTCAAAGTTCCACAGGCCCTGACCAGCACATCTAACCGGCGTTGTTATCTAAAGTCCAGGCGTGATAAGGACGTCGGTGAGGGATTTGTAATCGGCTAGCTTCATTTTGACAGGCCTTGAACGAAACTTGAATTCTCCAACGAACCCCACAAAACAGCGTGAAATTTACCCAAAAGGGCATGTCCTGGAGAGTCGTTGATAGAATAGACTGAGCTCACTTACGCCAACCATGGAAAAACGGTCCTGACGTCAGCTGCTTGTCCGTCGGGATGCCTTGTGTGGTTAAAACGGGTGTTTTCAAGCAAGGTAACAGAGAGATTGTAAGCTACGAATTATTAGTTTTCTAAGATCTTTCTATCGCTGCACGCCTCTGAAGTTCGCGTTATCGCAACGGGAGGAATTCTGGAGCGAGTGTAGTGGAAAAATAACCAGAACTACTGTTGCAAGTGAAAAAAATGTAAGGAGTTATTTTTACGGAACATTACCCTCCAACATCTGGAGAATCCCAACGATACTTTCAGAAGACAAGGAAACACTTTTATCAGTACAAACATTCATGTCGTAGCCGCCCATCCCTGCCCAATAATGGATGAGGCAAGAAAAACCGGTGTATAGTAAACTGTGAAATAAACGATTTAAAGACCCATTGATTCCACACAACATTCAAACAGTCGGTGTCCCTGAAAAGGAGGATTCAAATTCCCATCCTGAGTGCCAAAAATTTCCCTCGGAGAAAACACACAGCCAAAAACCAACCTTTTTAAAAGACCATCTGCGATGTTAAAGTTTTTCTCTAGTCAGGCAATTTCACGTGAACTGAAATCCGAATTGGCACAAAATCTTTGAGTTTAGATAAGGAATACTTTTTTCAACTAACATGGAGAAAAGTTTGTTTGCGCTGTTTTGATTAGAATTCGGGAGTCTGATCAATAGTAGTCACGAAAAAAATGCAACCGGCCAATGTCACTCACCGTTGTACATACACGACGCATTCAGGCTACCATTTAGCTGAGCTGAACACACTCTAAACTTGAAGTACACCTGGAGTGACGTGTTAACAACCCTTGGTTGAAGAGGTCTTTTTCACCTCGTTAAGATTAGGATCATTTAAACGCGAATGTCTAAATCGAATTTAGGATTCGTTTTTTACCATAATTTGAGTACACTGACGTGAGCAATAAGATTAGGTAGAAAGTGATAAGAACTGGAGAACGGAGACACAAGCCCTGCGAACTTAGGCACAGTTTCGCGGTGAATACAAATTAGTCGTATTTCTGATTATCCTCTAGCAGTGGAGACCTTTCTAAACATTCAACCGATCCGCTTTTCTGAGAGGACTTTTTAAATGCTGAGTTAAACTTAGTTGAGTACTCTTAATTTTATTTATCCGGATGGCAGCCGACTTGATCTTAACTAGAATAATTAAACTGATTTTGAAATGCGATCAGGATACATCAGAACAGGCTGAAAAAATGTCAGACTTCATGAATTTTGCTGCGGTCATAACGTGGAGTTGTCAAAAAATCCGAGCGAATATGCGGCTATGTTGTGCTGTGCACTATTTTAAGGATCCTGGTATTGTTTGTTAGGGCGTACAGAAAATATAATACTTATGCTTGCCTTGCATAATTCCCTGACTATAGAACCTGAGGTTTGATTCAACCTTGAACTCTGGGCTGCTCCTAACTGGACTCAGACGTACTGGTAACATCCCAGCACTCATAGTGCTTTCCGAGAGTCGCAGCAGGTTAGTGCATTATCAGTCATATTGTAGGATTTTGAGAGTAACTCATGAAATATGGTAAGATATTGTATTTTATTCCTTGAACGTTTTCTTCTCTCGATCAATGAGATCTGGAATGGATGAAGTTTATGTCAGCCTGATTGATCCATCACAAAATGACACTTCTCCGGGAGAGGCTCTAAACAAAAAAGACTTTCTTTATACAAAGGATTAATAGTGTAGTTTTCCGATAATAACAAGCTGTTTGCATACAAGGGCTGGATAAAAACAGAGAGACGTGTTAAGCCACAAAACTTTGCTTGCTTCAGTGGTGTCACTAGTTGTTCGAGTGAAGTGTAGATATGAGTATAGCAGCGGTCAGGTTGTTTATAGTTCTTTTTATCTCCTTCAAAGCAAGGCAAAACTTTACTCAACTAACTTGCTTTTTAACCTACCTGGATGCATCGTTCTCTTGCTTGATGATCTGGAATAAGAGTATCGATCCGATCCATCAGCTTTCGTCTGTCATCTGCTGTCGGTTCCCGAACGGTACGAACACACGGAATGTTCTCACAAACACTGTGTTCCTGCACAGCTCCAAGCCTAAGGAAAGCCGGAAACGTAATACATAACTTCATTAGTTGGTTTATTTGTGTTGGCACTGGTAAAGAAATGGCACATTTTTGGATCTATCGCCCGACTCAGTTGTTCTGTGAGTGTGAGGAAGTTCATTGACTCCCCCAGAAAGACGACCAACGCGGGAGAACAACTTTTGGGCAATGGATTCTTTTCGAAGGAGTCCAGGATCAATTCACCAGGTCTTGGCATGCTGTTAGAGTTTTCCAAGCTAGGTTTTAAGCTAAACTATTCAGTAGTCTTCCACTGAGTTTATTTCTTGGACTAAACATCATGTAACTCGTACCAGATATGTCTAGTTTTGTCTCGGTTATTTCATGAAAGTAGACAACCTGAGTTAGGCGGTAGCGTTTTTCAACTCGAGTTGTGCTTGTAGTCTTGATTTCGGTTGCTCTTTTCGAACACTTTTATCTGGACTGCCATTTCAGTACGAGGGAGGTTGTTATCACAATGTGACTGGCAACAAAACCCACATCTTGCAAGACCATCTCATAAACAGTTGGTCCTCGAGCATTGAATCCCCCCGATAGTTCTGTTAACTTGCATACCAGGTTGCAACATGATTTTACTCGCTTTCTTAAGATCTCTGTCTTGGACTTTTGTCCTACAAGAGTAGAAAATAAGTTTTCTAGAAATCTATCGGGAGTCAAAAGAGCTTCGGGCTGTGTCCTGCCTTCATAGAAGTCTTTGTAGCATGACAAGAGTCCCCTGACTACAGCGTGACTGCTGCTGCACGACGCATAAGCGAATACTTGGTGAAGACCAAGAGCCTGTTAGAATAGCAAAGAGGTCTCATCAAGTTGATGTGATTGGAAAATATAGCACGCATGCCTACCCACAGTCGTTAAAGTAGGCATTGCTTTCCATTCGATAATTCTACTGGCTAAAAATTCACCAGGAGCATTCCATAACGTGGCAGATCTAATTCAGTGAGCTTCAGTCAGTCAGTTTTGTTCAGTGAGATGGAGGAGTTGTATAGGACAGACCGGGCGATCATTCGCCAACAGTCAAGGTGAATTACAAGTTGGCCCAAATGTGTGGAGCCTTAGCCATCAACATAAGTATTTGTGCAGCTGCTTCGCTGACGCATCGGACGGGTAGAGAAATTGTGTCTATTACTCTATGGTTTGAAATTTATTGGGAATCTGTCCATCAGGAGCTGAATTAGATTGGGGTCTACCTCTTCAATGACGCCAATTAAAACCCCAGAAGAACGGGGTCTGATTGGCTACTGGCTCCATCCGAACAATCTATACACAGCCTCTTTCGGGAATGAAAAGATTGTGAACAGTTGGGCAACCGTTTTTGCCCGTTGCAGACGATCTTCCAGTTACCAAACCATGGAATTGTGGTTTTACAGATAAAGGCGGATTGCTCAGTCCTGCAAAAACGAAGCTTTGTAATCCTATTCACATGGTACTAATCATGATGATGAATAAGAATTCGATCACCTGATATTCAAAGTTCACTCCTTGAGTTCCAACCCAAAGTGATCATCGAAGTTGCTTCTGGGCCTGGGATCTATGAATTTACTCGAATACTGAGGTTAGACCATGTGTAAGGATAACTCAGAAAAATAGTGAATGACCACGCGACATTTATCCATGACTGACCATTAAGAAAGGTACATTTGCGCAGTTATGATTCTAGAATGCCTGGACTCTAGTCGCTTTTTTAGATGCTTATTCAATGGCCAAAGCTCAAAGTCGCTTGTTTTGTTAGGATATATCTATTTATGTGTTGATCAATGACCGAATGCACCTGGATAGTTCCCTTTTACATTCGTTAATGTGAATGAATATTAGAGCTTTTGGGTATTCATTTTACCATCTAGTACGTGATTGCAGCTACAAACGCTAAATTGCATATGATACGTAGCTGTCATTAGTTTTGGTGGCCCAAAAAGCATCGTAAACTTTCCTTAGTCTGTTCGCTCCATGGAGTAAAGATTACGCTTACTAGTTGTGAGAAAACATCTACCGTACAATACGCCGCAAGCCCGACCTTCACAGAGAAAAGTGCATTCACTGCTCTTCGAAGGACCGTAGGCCACCGCTGACGGGGAGCAGTGGAAGGAGGCAGTTGGCACTCTTGGTGTTCTTCTTGAGGAACCACTGTACTGTGTACTATCAAAAATTGAGTCTATGGATGAAGGAAACCTCACTCCCCCATTCACTGCTTTTCCATTTCTAGGCGGAGCAAATGTCAGAATGCACAGTTTATTGCTGGTTTCATCACCGTCATCATCATCATCATCATCATCATCATCATCATCAAATGCTGACATGACGTAACTTCGTTGCGTGCGAGAACGATAGGCGACCGTGTGGTGTTGGCAGCTGAGGCTGAGTCATAGCCAGATGTCTAGTCGAGACAGTGACAGTCAGACAAAAGTTCTGTCTATCGACTACATCTGTGCTACATACTATTTGGATTGTAACTAACACCCGGTTTTCTCTGGGGAAAAATGGAATACAAAGTCAAAAGGACGGATACTGAGGCCACATAGCAACCGACAAGGGTAAGGTCTTAAATGATTTGTGACAGAAGCGTGACCTGACAAAAAAGGTACACGAGTATTTGGACGATGGCCGTGCGTGTCACTGAAGTCTGGTTTTCAATTCTCAGACAATGTAGCAGATGGTTCCAAGGCGTGTTTGTCCTCTGTTACTGCCACGCCTTGGTTACATTTGAAAGTAGTAAAAGGGTTGAAATGAGATATTGATTCCAAACACCGATGATCAGTGAACCCTTCAACATAATGTCTGTCTCTGAGTGGTCTTTATCTAGAGATGGTATTCATCGGAAGAAAACCGTTTTTTTATAAACAGAGCGTTTTTCACGGTGTATGGATTGTAGGGCTGGTACTTCCAACAATGGTTATTTGTCGGTGCTGTTTTTGTATACATCACATCATCGTAGAGGTCCCTGTCAATGGGCATATGTATCAAAATTTCGTGTTGTTACAGACTTTGATAACCAAGCTGCCGTTCGGTTTTCCATATGTATCACTTTCATCCATGAACCTAAATAAATGCTACCAAAAGAAGCCAGTCAGATCCACATCCACGTTCATTGCAGTCGACAAGATAGGTAGTACTTAGGCAGGCTTTTTTGTCTATTGATTCTGTTCACTTTAGGTCTGCCGGTTTCATATGGGTACATTTGCCAGGCGATAGGCTGGCTGCCACAAGCGACAGTTCCTCTTTTAGCTGCCCCCCCCCAATCCAAGTACAGGTGCCAGCATGGCAGTATTGATAGCAAAATCCAACACGAGGATCCGTGTGGAAAGTAAAACCAGGAAAACCTCTGATTTTGGTGACGAGTGATCTGGAACCTGTGGCTTGAAGTAACGCGCTCATGAAAAAGGAGCTAGCGTTTGCTGTTTGCCCCAAGGTGAAGGAGAGAGTGCACAAATTTGCTTCGTTGTAGGAGATTTTCAGGCCTTAGGAAACACCACTATGCATTTGTCAACCTCACATAGGTTGTCTTCCAGATGACTGCCATATAATATAGGATACTTACCCAAAGTAATCAACGAATGCTAAGATTGAACTTTGTTCTTACCTTGGGGCTACGGTCGGGGACAGCCGTCGATGAGTAAACGCGATTGCAGACAATTTGATCGGCATGCAATTGCCGTCAAAAGACAAAATATTATCGACAGATTTCTACTAAGCTTATGGTCAACTACAGAATTACGAAATGCCTCATTCAGGAAGCCGCTCTTCAATAAGGTTTCTGTGAAATTCTGTTCCTACACACGTTTACCCAAAGTGAGCACTGAAATCCTCTGGGAGCTGTCTTTTCAATAGGAGTAATTTTGTCTGAATTGTCGTCTGTTGGTGAACCGTAACTTGCCACATTGGAAAACAAGCCACTGAGTGAATATTCAATCAAATCATAGGTTTGTTCCAAATTTGTTCGCCCTACATTTTCGCTCCACTCAGTTTGCTGTTAACCGGAATACCACAAACGTTCACACCAACATATGAAGAGTCTGGGCCGATTCAACGGAACAAACATGAACGGAACACTGATAGACTGGTTAGTTCGATTTACACTCCTTGGATAATTATGGACAAACAAGTGTTTGTCTGACTACCTGACGTGTACAAATGCTAGCACGCTGGACTGTTATGCACTTGGATATATTTCTTCAAGCGGGAAGTAATATGGTTTGTTATGTCTGACTACCAAGATTGATGAACCCGCATATTTTGTGCCTACCGAAGATAACACAGTTGTCCACCAGTCTCTCTGTCTGTCCAATTTTTGATGTTTTTGTTATCCCACCTCTTGAAAGAAACGTCAGACAAAAAACGGTCTATAGCTAGGTTATCGGAGATTCCCACAAAAACATGAAGGCTTACGGATATTATTACTATTGTTATTGAGGATTTGACAATATAAATGTCAAGCCGGACAGAATAAATTTTTTTAAAAATGTGCACATCTAATAACAGCTTTTAACGAATGTTGGCTCAGCTCACCTTTTGAGAGTGAATAGTGTGCTGGTCATTTGCTTGCATCGTTCCAGAGCCTCGTCAATTCGATTTGACTCCGAATCGATAAATCTGTTGAAGTAAAAAAACAAAACGTGGGTTTATTCACTATTGTGGTTGAAATGCATGACTTTAGCATAATGAATGTTTCGTAGGTTTCATCGATGGTTGAATTCGAGTGAACTGTTAAAATCCCTGCACTACTAGGAGAGGGAAATTATGATGAACTGGGTTATCATTTTCGCGGAATGATTAGTCAGAGATCAGTAAAAAGATTGGAATTAATTCACAAGTTTCACTTGGCCGTGGCTGGATTACCGCCACGTTGAAACATCTAGTCTATTCATGTGAGGCCAGACAAACTGTAGCGTGTCCGCAAGTCACTCCTTGATGAAGGGACTAGGCGGATGGCTCTTCTCTAGCCAAGGCATGCTAATTGGTTGTCCCTGAGTGACTTGTAGATGATTTTAAGTGAACTACTTAAGTACTCAAAGCTTGGGTTTGACAGATTGAAACAGATTGGCGTCTAAGACATTTTTCGCAGGCATGCACTGCCAAAATTGTGATGCATCTGCCGATGGTTTTTCAAAATGAAAGCCTGAAATCTCTCCTGCAGCGAGAGTTTCAGAGCGCTGTAATCCTGTTCGTCCAAAAAGAACCGGTTTGAAGGCACGATTTTCTGATTGCTTGGTTCAGTCGATCGGGTTGGACTGTCCGTCATATTTTCACTCCATAAAGCTTGCCGGGTCGGCGTTTCCTCGTACAAGATTTGTGGGATCTTGAGTTCCATGTTTGTGGTGCCATCCGAGCTTATCATTCTTTCTTTCGTGGGCAAAACTAAGTTTTGATTTTCTTGCGTGAACGTAAAGCTAAGGAAGTCTCCAATACTCCCTGCCGAGGATATTTGATCTGTGATCTTTCAGTTTCACACTGAAAATCGGGTTGTTGAGTGCACTCTACCTTTTCCTTTTGAGAACGACAGGCCGTTGACGCCTTGATTTGTCACAAAAAACCTATCATCAATGCAGCGTCGAATGCTGAAGCTGATAAATTCCATGTAAGAATGTTAGACAGTAATGGAAGTAGTAGTAAGCCTATTGCTACCACATCAATTGCACATTGGGACGAGAATAGTATTTGCCAGAGCTTTTTCATGGACCGTTCAGAGCCACTCGTTTTTCAGCAATTAGAGGGTTTCATCCATTAATCCTGCAAAAAATCCCCGGAAACTTCAAGCAAGATATTTCACAAAGGCCTTAAGAATAAAAAAAGTTTTATTCTGAAAATGTGCAAGTTTTTGTGCATTTCTAGAATAATTGTATCTCATTTTCAGACCGCTCCCCCACTGGGTTTGTCCTCTGTGAATAATTGCTCGTTTGATGTAGACAACATGATTCATCCTACATCCAGCGCACATTTTGATTCTCGAAGAACAACTGGTCTCACCGGAAGCTTAGGTTATGAGTAATCAAACTTTGACACCACACAAATCGTTTTTAATGGTGTCCACGTTCAGTGTAAAACGGAACAATCTTCATCCAAACATCTAATCAGTTGTAATGAGAAGAAAAAATTAATAAGGTGGATATGAGTACGTGACAACGTTCAATCACCTACGCCGAAGAATTCCGTTGCTCTCTGATGAACGATTGACGAATTCTGGAGTTCAGATTTAGACGCTCGGTCCCTAGCATGACCTACATCTCTGGTGGGATGGGATTTGGACAAGATACTTAAGAACTTGACGCCATCGGGCCTGTTTGTATGTAAATGGCCATAGATTAGGCGCAACGTCTATATAAGCCTTCCGATTCTGTCCTAGCGTGTATGATTTGTGGAACTTGATCGGACAGTCCTTAGGTTATGATTGGAAATTATTGCCATTTGTACAGAATAAAACGCTGACTGCTGCAATCTAGAAATAATAGAAAATCTTACGTGCGATAGCTCATGAAAGACCTTACTTACTTTTGATTCCGACTGATGTTTCGGAGTTCAGCATCCATTACTCTTCTGAGAGCACCGCAGATCTTCGGAAGTTCATCTTAATGAAGGTGGAAAATGTTTTCCGAAATTAACAATGGGAAAAACCACAAGCTTTAAATTTAACATCGACTTTACTCGGCGAGGAATATTCACTTTTGGGGAAATTGAGAAAGTGAGTCCCGCAGGTTTGAGATCATGTAAATTCGTAGCCTCATGTACCGCTATATACTGTCATTGTATTAAGTAATCCGACAAAATTTGGCAAATGTCAAATAACACCGATCAATATTTGACTTGAGACAGGGTTGCGAGTTACGTAAGTTACTGAGGAACACATAGGTGTTAGGTCCATGTTAGGTCCTCAGACCAGAAGGACCAATGGGGCTGATACGGAAGAGAACGTTGGTAGCTAATATTGAGGGCGATGACTGGACTGTTTGCTGAGTTTGTCAATTTAGTTCCAAACGTTGCATCACCAATCGGGGTAAAATTATCAATGCTCAGTGGTGCGGCGCATTGGCAGTTTGTGGGCACTGTATGGGTTCCGCTAGCCTAAAGTTGACCTTTGATAATGACTAGCCGTCTAGATGTTCAGCTGAGCTGTCTAGATACGTTAAAACTTATCTGGATTAACTTTGAGCTTAACTGCATCAGCCCTACTCGGTGCTTTCTCGGTCGTTGTTTCCGTTGGTGATAGTGCAGCCAATTTATCAGTCCAGTACCTCGTTTCGTTTGAATTCTCAGTTTAATTTGACGGTGGTCGCGTAGCTAGGTCCAGGTCGCATATGTGACCGATTAAATATGCCGTGGGGAGCTTCTTGTCCCGGAAACTCCCTCATTGCCTCCAAATATCAAGTGATTCACTTCCCAAAGATGAATCAACACCCTTGGTCAAGAGCAGTACAGCGTGGATTGAGTTTTCTTGTTGGTGTAGACAGATTTCTTTCGGTATGTCCAAAGTAGCGTTTGTTACACTTATTACATTTTGTTGAATAGACGACATTGTTCAGCATTGTGTAAAGACTAATCTCAAAGTGGATTCCACCTTCTGTATTGTCATGATCCTATTTAGTTGTGGAAACACTGCGACCCGTTCAGTTATGTCCATCCCGTACTGCTGAACTAACAATTTTTCTGTCTATTCTCGTAGTTGTGGTTCCCGTTCAATTGCATTCCTCTGGAAGATCTTTCTGATATGGTTATCGGTACTAGGTATCAATTGGGGGACAATTAAAAGGCAAGAAAACATTAGATGTTCTGTGTCAGGTAACGATTCGAAATGGATCCGCTGATGCAGTACGGCTATTTTTAGTGTCCCAGACATTTTTCGCAATTTTGAACAGGTGTTTCTTCAGATGCTCTAATGCAATTCTTTTTGTGCCTCTGTTTGCACATGGATACCTTTTGAGGTGGCCGTCGGATGCGCGAAAAGTGCATTCTGCGACACTTTTAGGAGGAAGATGGAACCTGGTTGTAACGTCGTCGGCACTAAACAATAGATGGATGTAGATCTTCTTTTTAAGGAATTCGGTAGTATGAATCCCCGATGTAGGTATGAACCAATCCTTCTTCAAGAAAACATCAGGATATCCACCTCACTTTAAAGAGTTTCTTAGGTAATCTGAATAAGATTAAGATGCGCTAGGAAAATTGATTCGAGTGGCTCGTCTAAAGGGATTCTGCATCAACGATCACTTGCCACCGAGAATAACTAAGCTAGTGAGGCGTCAAGTATCCAGTGTTCCTCAGTTTGTGGTGAACATTCACGGTAAGTGATCCATCTGGTTCCAGACGAAGAAGTGTATCAAAAAAGTCAAGAAAGATGTTCTTCTCTGTTTCAATCTGTTTCAGTTTTTTGATATTCTGGTAGTCACCGTCTCTTTGGAGACTTTACAGATGACGGGTGCGTCATCCACGTGGCTTTTCTGCAGTCAAATGATATATACATTCAGAATAGCACGAGTATCACTTCTGATCCTAAAGTATAGTCTATATACAGTGGTCACATCAGATTATATCTGTAAATTGAGCTGTGCTTGTAGAAGCATATACATATGTAGAACAACGATGCATCTGAGCACCAAACGAAATGGCTATCTAGAGCTGTTGATGAAAAGCACTGGATGTGAGTTGTAGCACAGTTTTCGGATCCTGACCACATTGAATCACCGAGTGGATTTCCTAACGGTATTCTCCCGGAAAAACCCAATGTAATTCACTGTGAAGAGGCACCGAAAACGTGACAACTAAAACCAGACGCATATTCAGACAAAGATACTTTTAAACTTATCCCTACCATATCTGGGTCAATGAGCTGAACCTGAATGTTTCTTTCCTACTCTCCGCTTGATGCGCCAGTTCCCACTGTATTTTATCATTCTCTTCGTTTGGTTTTAACATAACAACCATGGATCCTCGTTTCGAGGACTTTTCCAGTCTCCCGTCCTATGAATAACATCAATCGCAAGGTTAATTCGCGAATGAGTGCATAACTCCAATGAAACACAGATTTGTGTGCAAATAGGAAATGAAAGTGGTGGAAAATCTGGGTTTACACTGGCAATGAATATCCGAACGACCTTCATAAACTCTGTAAGTAATGTTGCGTCAAAGAAAATCGCAATCTCCCGTTTCACACCTAACCCATTTCCGGTTCCATGCTACTTGATTGTGATTTGCTCAAATTTCCCCACCCATTTGATGTAACAAGAATAGGTAGCGGGACGAAAATTCTCGAAATCACATGACCCGCAATGTCGTTTATTCTCTATGCTTAGTTCCGATTAACTTTTCAAGCGACGTAAATAATTGTCGCATGGTTTAGGTTAGTTGGACCCATCGCTGTGTGTACCAACTCTAATCTGGCTAATTGCCTTCAGAAGTTTTAGTTGACAAATTATCGGAAATGTGCCTCCGGAAGCATAGTACAGTGATGTGTCTGTCACTCATGCGTCAGGGATAGCAATTATTGCAATGGGTTCAACAAGAGAACACGAAAGAGACACAGGATCGTGCCACAACGTTCACACTGGCGCGCATTCGGAATCAGCGGATGATGCGTTCCTCCCTCATGTGAACCAATGAAAGCAACCTTATCAAGGCGCTAATATGAATCGGATTACGGCATTGCTTGGTCACCTCACCTGGCAAGTTCTCACTTCAAAGCTATTCGACTCCACTCTTAAATATCAGAGAAAGTTCCCCTCCATTGAGTGAACCTATGTAACCCAAGGACAGCTGCTTTTAGCTGAAAGCATGCTCTTACTTCAGTTACGTCTTATTCAGATTACTGACATTCTTCCTACTGTTGCTATCGGCTGGCGGAAATCTACTAAAGAAATGAAACAACATGATCAATTTCTTAAAACAAACAGGTTGAGCAACACGGATGAGTGACAGTCACTTACGCAACATGGGCTTTTGTACACATTTCGCTGCCCCGCTCTGATTGGTGCATTTTTGGAAGTACAATTATGGAGAAGGGTTTCTCCCGGGTTAAGATCCAGACATAAGACCAAAGGAGGATAGCCACAGCACTCGACACATTTGGCGTGGATGTACAGTAACAAAGATTCAAGGTCAAGCGTGAAATAAATGTACTACAAATTTGTATTCAGGATTCGGTTGTCACAAGTGTTTTGAGTAGTACTCTGAACCCCCTCGCGTGGTACACTATTGGAGGAATTCTGCGCTACGCTATAATCCAAGGGTGCTTGTATACCCCATGTGCGTGTAGTTGACTTCTCAGACCTTGTTTACATAGCCCAGAAAACAAACATAAATTTTACAGGGAACTTTTACTACTCGAGTAGCGACCCACCAAGCCAGTAGCCACTAAAGTGAAGCCAGTAGCGGAAGCGCATCCGAAGGAAAACTCCAAAATGTCGGGTTGTCCAGAACAAAAAATCCTGAAGGTTGCACTTTCGGTCAGCCCAAAGGATCTTCAGCGTCTAAAGGTCAAAACCTCATGGCGGCACAAATCTGAATAAAGTAGCTGAACTGAAATGCAGTGTTTCATTTACTGAGCTGCTAGCCGTCCATTTCGAATTATCGTTCCTTTTGAATGCCTGCTTGAGATGAACGCTTTACTCATCGCTGAGAGCTTACAGGCAACTCAATGGTACTGTTGAATTGCTCTTGCTGATTGTATATTAAATGGTATAATTAAATGGTATAATTAAATCAATCTGAAGTCCATGGTAGTTGAGGTAAGTAAGCACCCATTCGTTAAATCTCTTGTTTTCAGTACAACTTCTTTCGCTTGCCCGGGTCACTGAAATAGCGTCTGCGCCAGTGACGACGCCCAAGGTGATGTTGTTTGCTTGCAGTTGTTTGACGCATCTTGGATGATGATTGACATAGTGGAACAACAGACTGCTCTCTTGAACAAAAGCATCTAGTGATGATTGACTGATGGCTCGGAAACAACATCAATTACGTACAGAGGCTGATAGCTAACCACAGGGAGCTAAATCCGAATCACATTCCAGTCGGCTGATACATGTTTCCTACAAACGAACGTCATTTATGCCTGACAATAGGCCAAGGTCAATTAGCACTGCGGTCATCCTAGTAGTCAGTGAGTACTATGGCAAAAAGTAGTCACCTGATTTGGTTTACCGTGATGAAAAGACGGCCAAGAAGAGCATACATCAACATATTATTATTGTACAGCAAATCCCATGGGAATCAGCCATACAATGAACCGGGATCATCTTCTTTAAACATTTTGTTCAGGTAGCCGTCTCCTCAGGTTGAAGCAATTTCTCATCTGGTGGAATATTTCAGACACTTATTGCATTATAACAACAAAAAAAACTTATCAGTAAGAAATATCTCGGATTTGCAGGTGTTTTTGACTTATCCATGAGCCTTTCAATCGAATTCTCTTAGTAATTAGGAACACTTCACTGAACCAGATAAGAGACAGTGGGTGTGGTCTTGTGAGGCTGAGAAACCTATCTCACGGAAAGTGCAGGTAAATGAGCTCAGATTTTTAATACAGCACAGAATATTCGTCTTTTCTTCGAACGAAGACAAAAGACTTGCAGCTGACTTTAGGTGCTTCAGTGGTTAAACCCAAGGTTGATATAGCCTCTCTATTGTGAGCAAGGGGACTCTTGCTCGACTAGCCACCGAAAAACGATCAAATCTGTGATGTCCGACAAGTTACCTTCAAAAAGACCCACGGTGCAAAGACGCCGCTTGTTTTAAGTGCGGATCAACGGTAGCTCCTATTCGCCGAAAAGTGCCTTCTATCGAGAATGAACCGTGCTCGTGTCTACCACGATGTGTTTGGTCACGGTTGTAATATTTTCTGACATCAACAAACAGGTTAGGCTCTTTATTCCCGCAGATGCTCTTCTGGAAGGTGCGTTTAGGTCAGATTCCAAAAGTGGCGAGCTCCTTTTGAAACTTTCTGCCAATCAGCAGTTACTTCCGAGTAACACTGGGTTTGGGCCCAACCGGCGCATCCCTACTTCCGAGCAATGATGAAGCCAAAGTGGTTAGAAATTAGCCCTCAGTGGCCGATGACGGGGCCCACTTCTCGACCTTCGATCATTCGACAGTACAGACGTTGATTCAGATCATATTCACTAAATTTCCCCGTGTAAATCTACTAACAGAGTTAACCTTTGGAGTCAGCAGAGGGAAAGCTATATGATCCAAATACCACAGCTTACTGTGTTATGATATACAGGTGGTCTTTTTGGAGGAAATCAAACCTAAGTGGGAGAAGTAACCAGGCCTGTACACTACATCAAAAGCGTTGCTTCTAGAGTTTCCGAAGGCGTACACGGAATTTCAGAAGCGTTATCACATCTCCCTGATACCAGCGCAATTTGGCCGGATGGTCCATTGCACGTCAGCTCTAACAAAGCCTTTGTATGGACAGGAAACCATGGTAGGACTAGAAATATAAGAGAATAAAGGAAACTGGTGCAATCAGCAAGCTGCATGGAAGCCTATTCATTTAATTGGACAAGCAGGACTCAGCCGGCCTTTTGTCAGTGAGCTAATAAAAAATAATATTGGAGTTCTCTTGGATCCCAGTGATTAGATAACTGAGCAATTTAGCTGGTCCTCCCTCTCTGCGCGCGTCTTTCACTTTACCCACTGAAAGTGATTCGTAGTCTGTCATTTTGTGTCCGCTGTCAATGTTTGTGGAACTGATTTGTTCCGCCTTCAAACGAAAACCAGCTGATTGTTCCAGTGAAACTAACTCCATTTGAAAGGAACCAGCGTTTGTCTAAACTGTTTGAACATATTCGGCAACAAGAACAAGTCCCGGAGAACTGGGGCCAATTACTAATCTTGGCATAATCCAATAAACCATACGAAGCGTCTTCTCAATCATCGAAGTTGGGACAGCTACCAGAAAGTGGTTGCTAGCCTACTTAATAAAATGGCACCTGATTTCCGCTCGTGAGACAAATCGGAGAGCATTGAGTAGAATTAAACTAGCTACGCGGTGTACTGGTCACATTTTTACGTTGCGTCAGACGTTCAAGCGGCTTAGTATAAAACGCTTACCAACAGGTGCTTTTTTCTTTGACTTCGAAGCGACGTTTGATTTTTGGATGGAATAAAATAAATATGTACCTGGAAAAAAATTAACGATTAAGTAAAGTACCGGTGTCTGTATACTTTATGCCTTTTATGTCAACATCTCTGGTTGTGCTATGGGTACCCTGGGTCACCAGTTCAGATAAGTGTTGACATCGATACCGTTTTGAAATGTGCGAACAGGAGTTGGAAATTCAGGGATTGAATTCACGCCTGAGTTCGTTATGTGAAGGACAAATTTTTCCACCCAATGACTATTAATTGGTACAATCTCTTACAAACAGATTCACCGATATTTTTTTGTGTTACACTGCATTTTTACCTTCTGAATGCAAGTTTTACTTTAGGCTCTTCAACAACTGTGCCATTTTGAACCCTCGAGTTTAAAGCTTATTACTACTGGTTGTTTTCTACGCATGTTGGTAGGTGTAGGAAACCGCAATTATGCTGTGATACATTGGCGAAGCCCAAGCAACACTTTTAAACAGGCGGGATTTATGGAACTTCCCCAGAAGCTGAAGGGCCATTTGCAGTGGACAACTGCAATATTGGTTTTCTTTTATGTTTTCGAATCTTACGATCTCCAAACTGAAGACCTCCAGGCAGTTTATTAAAGGTGCTCTCGTCGCACAGCAGACGTCAGCGTGAACGCAATGGAATAGTGCATAGGAGCTTTGCCAGCGAAGCGAAGCCAAGTGAAACTTATCGGGTTAAGATTGGGATATGTCAAGAAAGGCGCCGTTTTTCATTCCAAATACATGCTGACGAAAGATTCGAGGGAATGAGGTTATGAAATGATCTAGCGAAATACATGTGGCTGCAGTCAAACTGGGTGCGTGGGTTCTCCTCGACCAGGAGGTATGTAATTCTCATTTTCTTATGGTTATGAACCCCGCAGGATACGGTATGCAGTGTATATCAGTGGCAATTGTGCTACCACTTTCTGGCAAGACTGTGCAGCTACAGTTTACCTCTCGCCGCTCACCACCCTAGCATTGGATGAAGTTCGCAATGGACACATGAGCACTCCAACTGGTGGTATCTTCCTCGGTAACTGTTGCTGGTTCAAGGTGCACGCACCTAGTTCATGATCGCTTCTTCTAAAAATACATCTTTTTTCCCTCATCCCTTAGTATTTACTTCTTACCTTTTATTACCTCTTCCCTAATGGCTGAGTGACAGATAACCACTGCTATTTCCAAAACGTGTACTGGCTTGTATCAGCGTACCTTTTACGCAATTGTTTCATCCAGCCCAACAGTGCCTGGATAACTACATTGACTATTTTCGGGCATTTAGACGTACATTTACGGATACTTGAGATGAAACATTCAGTTCCTATAGACATTGCGGTTCTGTCGAGGGACGTCCTCTGAAGATGGGTTTCACCGAATGATCATCAGCAGCTTTTCCCTAAGGCTGAGCGTCTAGAACATGCCTAACGGGGCACACTATTGTAATAATAATAATACTGTTTATTCCCAACTTGCGGTTGACACGCAATCAGGCATGATAATAAGACTTCCAGAATAGCCACCTATATTTGAAAGTGGCTCTCTTTGCGAATCACTCTTTTGGTGACTGCCTTGCCAAGAAAAACTTACACAAGGTAAAAATCGACAGTTTTTCTTATGTGAACTGTTTGCGATTTTTTCATGCACAACGAAATGATCATTCTTACAGATAATTCCGATTAGTGGATGCTGTTGAATAAATAAATGATTTTCCAGCTATAACACCCTTTCGGTGCTTAACTGCCATGTCACCCAAAGGAAGCACGAGGGTTGCTAGGTTACCCAAACCTAGACAGGAGGAGTTGAGGGTCGGAGGTCGGGTTCAAAACACGGCGCTTACGGTCAGCTAATCCGCGCTCTAATCACCGAATCACCTCGCTGTGACTTTTAGTCTAGCATTATTTTATTTTGTAAGGAACACAATACTACTTTATAATGCGAGCCTCCATAGCCATGAGAATCGCTGGGGTAAAGATGAGATAAAAACGGGCCATCTGACAATGAGCTACTGTCGGTAGCAATAGAGAAAGTTCGAAACTAGTGGTCGCTCAGTAGGTTCTTTTTGAAGACCTTTGACGAAAAGGCCCACTTCAGTTTTATTGGTCGTATCATTTCCATCTTATAAACGTTTTGAGAATAGGTTTATGCCCGTAATGAATTGTTTTCTTTAGGGAATTCGAGTCGAGTTAGGGAGTTTTTTTTACGAATTTGATGGATTGATCGAACGTGCGGGATACCAAATTCATTCGCTTAGATTGTGGAAATAGTGCTTACACAGGGTCAGCAATTCCTTACCTTTGAAATTTTTCAGTCGATGTCCGACTCGTGTGAGATGTAGATTAAGCGTTTCAATGTCTGGTAGATGAATCCTGGAGCGCCGCGTGAGGGCCAAAACACGGAGGTCTTCGATAGCTATATCCAAATCTCTTATCCACTCATCTGTCTCGAGTGCTTCTTTCGAGTACACTGATAGTTCATGGTTGATGTTGCTTCGTGCCAACTGTACAGGGGTGTTGTCAACCTCAATCGAATTTTGAGTCAGGCGCTGTTGGGTAGGGAGATCAGAATGTAGGTGGGACGTGCTCAAAGTTAAAACCTCATACTAAACATAATCGATGGAAAGTGGCCGGACTTTGTGAGTGAAAAATTATCTTGAACAAAGCTAGTATGTGACTGTTGAAGGAGAAATGGTGCGTGGAAAATGCATTTCTGAGGTTATTCCGCCGTGTTGGTTGACTACTGTACCCATGTTGCTCCTAATGTGCCAAACGGCTATAAAGACCCGTTTGTTTACTCTACCAAAAGAAAAACAAATGACCTATATGGTTACTTAAGAATTTGATGCATATCACTAACGGTAAAAATGAGTGACTGCTAAAGGACAGACGAAACTCCTTCATTCATTTTGATATTGGACAAATATCTGTCATTGGTTTTCACTAGACACCCATACGATGTGAATGTAAAATGTGCTTGATACTCGAACGCTGCATGCTCGATATACGTATACTGGAATAGTAGTCAAATTTAATTCAGGGCATTAGAAATTAGAGAAAGTTCAGTCACTATCTGTGGGGACTTCTAGCAATATGCAAGTGGTATTCCAAACAGCTCTTTGATACAATAACCCCGGTTCTGTATGTGCAGTTGGACAAATTAAGCGTGCTTTCAAGCATGTTGCGTCATTATTACATATATAGTCATTCATATTTTGCATACAACTTAGGTAGACAGTTTTTCTTTGTGCAAGTTAACGACCCGAAATGGAGTACAACCATACCGTGAAAAGTAGAGAGTAACTTAAGAACAACCAACTTGCGTCTTTAATTTTTCATCCATTATAGTTAGCTGAAAAACTAAAGGCCACTTTTAAAAATGAGTAAGTACATAACAGTCGCACGTTCATCTCGAAAGACCCAGATGCGCACATCTTAGTAAATTTTAGTTAAAGCGAATATTGTACAGCATTGTTTTTTGTTAAAAAATGTATTGAGATATCTTGAATAGCGGCCCGAATGAAGCTTGAGTAGCTCTGTACGTTGCACATTTGGCCGAAGGACATCAAAGTTGAAAGAATTATTTGAGCATCGATCGTGGCGTTTGTTCTCAGCAGTCAGTATATAAACCAAGAACAATCAATGGAATATGCAACAGAGGCGACTTGGGTATTCGGTGTGCCTTTCACATTACGCGGCTCATGTCTTGTGTCAACCGATGTTATGATAGTTTAACCTCTCCCTAATGAACATGCAAGTTGTAGATAACGAGCGAGGAGTGCATTTCACATAAAGAAAAAGTTATGCGATCACCGAGTTAGCACATGCAATTAACCGTTGGTTCGCGGTTTGAAAATCCATTTGGATGCATGCCGTACATGGAATGGGATGGGTTAACTATTAATACACAACAAACTCAGTAGGGAAACACTGGTTGCCAAGAATTAAATGGAATTGCCCAGATCAATCATTAGGTTAAAACATTTCGGGTGGCAAATATCCTGTTTCTTCAATTCAGAATACTTGAAGTGTCCGTTTTTCTGGTGAACCTGAACTACTTAGTCCAATGCTGAGAGTTAGCGTGCATTTTGTACACCGTTTTTTGAACCACTAGAAAGCAAAATGTGCTCTTCAAAGTATTTGTGAAAACCAGTTTGAAACAAACCTTGACCTGCTCCTTAATGCTTTCAATGACTTCTCGATGTTGTGTCATTCCCGCTTGTTCTGCCCTGCGGAGTATCGACAGTTCCGACCTGACGTTGGACAGTTCGGTCTGCACGAGCTGTAATTTGTTTTTCAGCAGTTGCATTTCTGCGCGGTACTGTCCGATAAGTGTGTGGTTAACAGGACCTGAACAGTTGGGAACAGTGATCACGTGACAGTATTCGGGATGGGTCGCTGTTGGATCAAGCACCACTGGATTCACAGGCTTGACGGTTTGCGCTTCTGTCGAAACAGCTTGTGGTTGAGGTCGGACAGGGTGATTCATGGTGTCATGATATTCGGGCACAGCTGGCATTAAATGAGGTTTGACAAGTTCGCTACGATTGTGTCCGGAGTCAGAACTGGTAGCTACAATGTCATTCAGACAGAAATATGACGTGAAACGTAAGCGAATGAGCAGAAACACCTTTGGGAGTGCGGCTATATATCCACCTTTAGACTATTCATCACGTGCTCATATGACAAGACCTTCTCGGGATGCTAATTTCTTATCTTTTCGGTCTACAAAATTCAAAATGCTGGGCAAAAATTATGTTAAATTTTTCTACAACCTCAGTTCAAAAGAGAGTAATTCTCGAGAAATGATAACACGATTCCTGTCTAGAGACTCTCTTCATCGTTGTGCGTTCTGTTTGAAAGCCCTTTCTAAGCGTATTATCAAATCAGCCAAACGTTTCAGAATGATCTTCCAAAGACCTGACGTTTGGGAAGCAAAATCTCTTTTGAAAAGTATGAAAGTGGTTGTACCAACACTGTGGTGAAATATAAGCGATAGATGATTGTCCCGGCGAAAGTAGCTACACGGAACTCAAAGCAACAGTATCAAAAACCCTGTTTAAAACCAAGGAGAATATTCTGCTTTCTCGCAACTTCAGTTTTCATGTTCCTTCGAACCTTATATCAGCGTCATCACAGGCTATAAAAATATCCATCATAAGAAGAGTACCCTGACTGAGGCGCAGATACAGCTAATTAAAACAAAGATTAGCCGTTCTGAATTGGTAAAGGATTCCATCACATCATTTGGACTAAAAACGCGAAGTCGCCAGACTATATATCCCGCAATCTTTTAGCATGAAACATTCGCATCTTAATTTCTCATGGAAGATATCAGATCAAAGCAACCTCAGGGAACTGGCAAAAATTCCTTTTGGGATCAAAAATCTTTCTCTCAAGGGCCGACCTCTGCATTGCTGATTGCAAATACATCCTGGTTCAGACAATTTTGTAAGTGGTTAATTGTGTTGTACACGAGTGAAACTCTTGATGGAGCGCAACAGCGCCCAGGCATTTGCGGATTTTTCAGCACTCTCCATTAACAGAACACCACGCAGATGTGGAGTTTTGTTTCACCTAAGGGGGAATCGTCTTCGGTGTCATCAAACACAAGTTCATGAGTGACCTCAAATGTGTTCTGAGACAAGAGATCCTGGTTATGTATGGAGGCTGGCCCACTGGCACATCAAACAGCCCCCGTTTCGCTTCTTTATGAATGGCTGATTTTGCTTATCTCTATCGCATGTACTGCGTTTCAGCGCGCACCTCATTACCCATGGAAAAGATTTTATTCATTACACTTTATAGATGGATGGTCAACCAAACACGTATTCAATGCACTTGTCTCATTTCGTCGGCGTTTCCAGTTGATAAAGGCCAGTCTTACAAACTAAAAACATGGGAGAACTTTTCACACTGTTTTTAGGATGTCCAACCATGGTTTCTTTCTAGAATGGTAAGTTTTTTATGTTGAGATATTCATTCGCTCTTTAATTTATGAAAGCAAACTATTGCTTACTTCCTTCTGCTCACTTAAGCGCCTTACTTCATGGAACACCATGTTAAGCGGGAGAGCGTCACCTAAACTAATTTCACTACTCTCCTAACGAAGTCCGAATGTCAGCAACCTGTGGCTCCGAATTAAAGTACGGTGAGGCACTCTTTACGTCTGTCCAAATAGGCATCCGTTTGGCCAATGAAGATCGCTTCCTGGCTAAACAAGGGAGTGTAACCTACCAGCAAGTCTAAGACTGCTAGGTAGTGGTCGGAAAAGCCTCTAACTACAACGACCCAGTTTGAATAATATGCTGGGAAACTCAGTTCCGAAATGGATGCAGCTAAAGCGAAAGCATTCTCTACATGTTCGGCACCGTCAGCAAAATCCGAAACTACATTGGTATTCGTGTCAAATTATTGCGGTTCTGTTGTCTTTCTAAAAGGTTGAGCAAGGAACCACACGGAAACACATGTTGATACCACAAAAATGACCCTTCTGGAAAATGCTTTACAGTGAACGATTAGCCTGGGAAACACAGTCAGAAGAAATCAATCCAACGACCGTTCTGTGCTAATTTGTTGGTTTGATATTTGGTACTATGGCGCGAGGAATGACGGAAGTCAGTTACACGGTCGCTGGCTTTCCAATCTTACACTCAAAACAAAATGAATCGGTTGCAAATCCACGTCAGCAGTTGAACAACATTGTCAGAGTATATCAGAATTGCCGGCATACATGCTGGGACTTTGAATGCGAAGTCCGCATACCGGAGAACAAATTTGTGTAGCAAGTTCGAAGCCCTATCCTGTGTGTGTGGTGAGTGGCATCTTCGACGAGAATAATGACTGAACACCTTCATATGGGATATCAAAAATTATGGAACCTCAATTTGTCTACGGTGGATGAAGAATTTGGAAGCAAGATGGCTAACATTCATGCAGATTTGGCTGCACAGTGCGGACCCCAGAGAAGATCAGCTCGGCTTGTATGTCACTGAAGAAAGTTTGTTCATCACAAGAAGTCGAATTGATGGCTGTTAGGCTGTAGATGGGTCTGAAAAATGCTTTTGTCTATTGTGAATTTTGTATAGGAGTATACACGACTTTGTATACATTTTTATTTTCTATTAGGTGATTTTAATCCTTCCGGAAGTGCTCAATAAGACATAAAAGCAGACGATTTCCTTTGGTTGAAAAATGGAGTTCATTTTCTCCGTTATTTACGTATGTGTTACTGTGTCTATATGGTTATACGACGAGCAAACGAAAACTTTCTGACGTCTCAACAGCAGTCTGTAATTATATCTTGCCCATAGGAAAAAGTACGACAATACAGAAGGAAAAACTAAGATAGAATGAAACAACCCACTGCTTCGATTTGAATAGGCACTATCAAGACTGGAGTTGCTCGGAGTGTAGGACAGCTCCGTGTCTAAGCTTGGCGCTTTTGCTTGGCCTTCAACCACTCGACATGCGTTTGCTCCACAATACCGATGGGAATATCCTGCCAACTGATGCGAAGTGATCGTCGTCCCAGGGGATTTTTGCAACTGTTGTACCCAGGCCGACAAATGTGCCAGCTGACTTTCCATACAACTGACAGGAATGCTAAAGTAGTCGAGGGTGGGGAAACGGGTAGAAAGTTGGAGAAATTGTTTTATCATCTCTTTTGTAATAAATATTAAACATAACCAAATACTAGCACGATTACTACAATAACTCATTGGGAGAAATCATCTGTCATGCTACTGTACATTGTTGCCTTATAGAAACAAACTCCTGAAAGCCGAGGATATTCTAGTCGGACTACTGGCTTAAAGACTGTGATAATATACCCTCTGACTTTCAGAAGGCTTCTGTCCAGGCTTGAATGATTCGGGAATATCTTAAACTTTGTGCTTCAAGCTGCCTACATAGTTGTGGTGCCGAAAGATTGCGGTAGCTGAACAATTCGAACGCCTGGATTAGGTGTCCGAGATCACTTCTCAACAAGGGAGCCGTATATAATCCGTATTTCTCCCCAATTTTACTGTTTTGTTCACATTATTCTGAAATTTTCGTTGAAGTAGCTTTGACGTTGATGTCCACTACCGATACTGTGGTGACCACGACGTGATAACAAGATACCGTTCCATATGATTCTTGAAAACGTGTCATTTCGTGCTCACATAGTGATCTTCCGAAAGACATTGTTGCTGCCACTGACTTGTTCCGTTAAAACGGACAAACCAGGGTAAATTTTAACCGGAATGCAGGAAGGTGAAAATGTTGGTCTGCAAATCCATGAAGATAAATCTTAACCAAATGATTTTTTTTTGGGGGGGTGTGTGAAGAAGATCCAACATTGGTAATGATCCAAAAAGATACTAAATTTTTGGGAGCATTATATTATATTTAGGAGGTAAGTTGAGGAGTTTCAGTTCTGATGGGCGGAGTTGTCTGGCCTTTTGCCTGCAGTCAACTTTGATTAAAACAGGCGGGGATGAATTTTCCATAAACAAGCTATAATTCAATACTGAACCACATTAGAAATCAAAACCCTCGGCAACGTACAAGGTATCTCCCTTTTAGTTCCAGTTTTTCAGCTACGACTCATGAACAAAAGTACATCCATTTCAGCCACAGTAGCTCAGAATGTTCAAAGGAATTTTTTCTGATTATCATCAGTTGCAATTTCCAATCCAAGGGTTTCGTGGATTCACCGACCGAGTTACTCATTATCTCACATTTAGATGACGCTTTAACTGAAGTTCACGTTTACCGCTGCACTTTAACTGAGAACGATCAGTGTCTCTAGTTGGGATGTCATTGATTACCTCATGTTTTTTGTAGAATAGTACTAAGCAATATTTACAATAAGACAGTTACTGAATACTGTTTGAACTGACACAGTAGTGGTGTTTTACAGGTTATTTTTTTTGGGGGGGGGGTGTGTGAAGAAGATCCAACATTGGTAATGATCCAAAAAGATACTAAATTTTTGGGAGCATTATATTATATTTAGGAGGTAAGTTGAGGAGTTTCAGTTCTGATGGGCGGAGTTGTCTGGCCTTTTGCCTGCAGTCAACTTTGATTAAAACAGGCGGGGATGAATTTTCCATAAACAAGCTATAATTCAATACTGAACCACATTAGAAATCAAAACCCTCGGCAACGTACAAGGTATCTCCCTTTTAGTTCCAGTTTTTCAGCTACGACTCATGAACAAAAGTACATCCATTTCAGCCACAGTAGCTCAGAATGTTCAAAGGAATTTTTTTCTGATTATCATCAGTTGCAATTTCCAATCCAAGGGTTTCGTGGATTCACCGACCGAGTTACTCATTATCTCACATTTAGATGACGCTTTAACTGAAGTTCACGTTTACCGCTGCACTTTAACTGAGAACGATCAGTGTCTCTAGTTGGGATGTCATTGATTACCTCATGTTTTTTGTAGAATAGTACTAAGCAATATTTACAATAAGACAGTTACTGAATACTGTTTGAACTGACACAGTAGTGGTGTTTTACAGGTTATTGGACGGACGCGGTAACCTGGTTGTACTAGAGGGTGTAGCGATCGCTGCGTTAGTACAACTGAAGAAATGCTGTTGCCGACGATCTATTATTCCTAAGATTTTCGATGTCGTTCGGACTAGAAAAACCGTCGGAACAGTTCGATCTAACGTTGGGATATTCGTCGACACATTCAGCTCCTGGATCGATCTTGTTTATGAAGCGCAGACAATCATTTCAACAGAACTTGACTGATAGGGAATACTTGTAAACAGTTTTCTTGTAATCTCTTTTGGGTGAGGTGTGGAGAAAACCAAGAGAAATATCTAGAATAGTGCTAAGCACCCATAGCCGAAATTCGTACTTTACCGGAAAGCCTCAAGTGTGGAAGAGGTCACTTTACCTGTAACAGAGCCTCAGAAGTCTCCAGCGAGTATTTCTGTTCCAAACTACAGAAACACCAGAGAAACCCCACTTCTAGCCAGCATCCACATGAAACGCTAATAGTCATATGATATGGCTAGAAAAAAGCGCCATATGGATTGTCTAGATGGCTAGGTTTGCTGTCAGTACTGAACAGAAAAGTTAAAGTAAATTCTTATCTTCTATTATATCCTGTATAGTATGTTATCTTATGTTATATCAGCCTATATTATTTGCGATTTCTTTTGTGTTTGGTAGGCGCTTCAACCAGACAGCATAATTCAGATCCACTTTCACATAGAGAAGATAAACGGCCAGCTGTTTTTTTCTGAAGATATCGAACAATAATGAAAAGACAGCTAGCGCTCGCATTGTCTCCATCGGTACTGCCTGATCCAACAGACCAATGAGTTGGACTCAGACTTTTGCTTGCCAAACTCTCTTCACATAGATGCGGGCGAGGAGCTATTCAAAACATATATACTCGTAATTAGCCAACACAGCCTTGAACACTGTGGATGGACTGAAGCGAGGAATCGCGAATGTGCTTTGGAATTCGACGGTGAAACGTCCGCACATTTAACCAGTGTGATAAGACCTACTAGATTACTAAAGAAAAGTCATTCCACATCCTGGATTGTGATCATCTGTACACTTAGATGGGATTAGCCTGTATAGAATTTTGCACTTGCTCAAGTCAAAACCGATTACGCATAGGGCGGGTGACTGTGCAGAAATTTCGAATTAGTGCTGAAAACATAAACAGATGGAACTGGTGGCATCCAGTATATTGTCAACAGACTAGACTTTTGATCAAAATCGGTGAAAAATGTTAGCCATGGTGTAACAGAGAAAACTTCTTGACTCATTTTATTTAAAGCGGAATTACAAAGACCACATATGCATTCTCCCAGACTTCCGAAGACACGGTTTGTCTCCCAGGAAGAATTCCCCTCGAACTTCGTTTATGAGAAGTAATAGGATGTTGTTCAACTTGCTATCTCCTACTGTAATAAGTTCCCAATCGTTTAATACAGACACCTAACTTTATTTTCTAGCGGGAATTTTCGCACGGACAACTGCGTGTGCTCACTGAACGCCTGTTTTGGTCTTCAAATCTCGTGCTGGTTCACTGGTAACTTTCGACATATTGCCGTAGGTCAGAAAAAGCACGGTATTGACCCCAAGATGATAAACACCAAAAGACGTACCACCCTAGCATGACAAACGATTGGTGATCAAGGCGGTAAGCACTGTGTAACGTAACGCGTTCCTCAAGTATATATATTTAGCACACCAGGTAAGCTAACTGTAAAACCAGGTCTAGGATTGGAAACCGAGGTTGAACCATTGGGGAATATGGGGTGGTTTGATTGCCATTTCGTCTAGCATAATGGACAGCA